>NC_041383.1:488610633-488634479 GCF_002162155.2 Triticum dicoccoides | reverse complement strand
GGGGCCGGTGGCCTGTGCGGTGTTCTGGTGGGGAAGAATCAGAGACAAGGAAGAAGAAGGGTTAGGAGACGTAGGATATTCATCCAACTGCCTGAAATTGTTGACTGACCCAAATGACGAAAGTCACACGACTTGCATGCAGACATTCCTTTATATTCAGTACCATCATCATAGCTGCTTAGCACTGGTCCTCAATCCATCAAGCTAAACAACGTGACACTCATAATTCCAAACTTGTTGCTCAAATACGAATCTGGTATGATGCTGATAGTAGTAAAACAGATAACGTTTAATTGGTCAGCTAATGTTCCTACTTTACTTTCGAAAAGTACATGCACCACATATAGAGAGATAGCAGGGAGTTGCATTCTTAATGAGCTCTGGTTCGTCATATGTGGGCACTACGCAACGAACATTTTATTATCCAAAATCTGCTTGCTCTTCTTTAGCATGTTCCTCTTCTGTTCTTCTTTAATAAGTACTCTCTCCGTTCCTAAATACAAGTCTTTGTATAGATTCCACCATGGACTACATATGGAGCAAAATGAGTGAATCTACACTCTAAAATGTATTTGTATACATCTGTATGTGATCCATAGTGGAAATCTCTACAAAGACTTATATGTTGGAACAGAGGGATTATGATAGTAGTACAGTATGTTCCTTGTAGTGAAGAGGAGCAGGGACATTTGTAGTGTAGAGGTCTATTTGGTCGATTGTGATGGAAACTTTTCAACTCTTCGGGCCTCTTTAATTCGTAGGATTTTGTAAACATAGGAATAGGAATTGTAGTGGCCTGCCCACTTGAATCCTATAAGATTAGCAAGGAAATGTGGGGAGTTGTGTCTCTTTGAGAGTTACACAGATATTAACAATACCGCACATTCAGTTAAAGAGAGCTGGTATCCGAAGCCTTTCTAGCCATACCGGCAATAGTAGCCCATATTTTCTAGCAAGTTCCGCTTTCCTGATTTTACTTGTGATGCTTACGGTTTTCCCGTTATATCTATACTATGATTTGTGTAGCTGCTTTGTGTCGCACTAGCAATGGTCCACACTTGAAGCTAAACAACATACCAATCATAAGTCCAAAGCTTACTTCTTCAAATACAAATTGTGATATGATACTGATATTAGTTAACAGGCACACATTTAATTGGTGAGCTAATGCTCCCACTTGATTTTCCAAATGCATGTGCCCACATATAGAGAGACAACATGGAATTGCATTTGTTTGGGCGCCGTGATTCATCATGAGTGGGCCACCAACATTATATGGAAAGAAGCGGAATCTCAAGAATATGATTCCTCTTCTGTTCTTTAGCATGTTCCTCTTTTGTTATTCTGTATTTAGTACATACAATATGTCCCTTGTCAGGAAGGGGAGCAGGGACATCTGCCGTCAACAGCTGATAGAGCTAGCCTGTACGTGATCAGTAGGCTTTCATTTAGTAGCGGCAATACAACACCGTATTTTCTAGCCAGTGCCACTTTCCCGATTTATATATGCTGGTTATGGTGTACCCCTTTTATGTACACTACGAT
The DNA here is from genome assembly GCF_002162155.2 of Triticum dicoccoides. Classification (NCBI taxonomy): domain Eukaryota; kingdom Viridiplantae; phylum Streptophyta; class Magnoliopsida; order Poales; family Poaceae; genus Triticum; species Triticum dicoccoides. Next base: position 488,632,934 of record NC_041383.1, on the reverse strand, counting down.
CTACCTAGTTGCTGTGTGCTCTTGTTATCACGGTTTGGCAATAAACTCTCTATACAGTATATTACGAACCTATCATCTGCCAACTATCCTTACTTCTGGAGCCTATTTCTTTGTGTACTTGTGCCAGATTATATTAATGCACGCACCATATTACAGCACACATGGGCTCACTCAGCGGAATCCAGTGATAGCACACAAGGGTTTACAGGGAGCCCCTATATTAGAATATCCTCTGCATTACAAAGATAATCTCACTACTATTTATTTTTTTCATGCTTCTTAGATATTGTACGTAATCACAATGAATATGAGAATGCACGCATCAGAAGAATATTGTGGAACACTACAATGACTAACAAAATTGGCACCAAGGCATTGAGTTCCATTCTGGATGCAATGAAACTCATACGCTCCCCACCTGCAGATTCTTGTTTAGAATATGATTCTAATGACTATTCTGACCTCGACACAAAACATAGGACCGACACCAGCAGACTGTACCCATACTTCACTGGCCACACCACTAGCCCCACCACACAGGACCTGCACTCCAGCAAAATGTATGCCGATTTCAGTTACCATAGCACCGGCCGTACCACAGAAAACCCCACTCCAGTAAAAAGTACAGCAAGTCCATCGACCAAAGACCTATCCCAACTGCCGAGATGGCCAATTCCTGCAGATTGGAACCTGATACGTCTCCAACGTATCTATAATTTTTGATTATTCCATGTTGTTTTATTATCAATCTTGGATGTTTTATAATCATTTTATAGTCATTTTATATCATTTTTGGTACTAATATTGACATAGTGCCAAGTGCCAGTTGCTGTTTTTTGTATGTTTTTTACATCATAGGAAATCAATATCAGATGGAGTCCAAATGCAACGAAACTTCATGGAGATTTTTTATGGACCAGAAGGAAGATATTGAGCCCTGGTTGCACCTGGGGGGAGTCCCAAGGAGGGGACAACCCACCAGGGCGCGCCAGGAGGCCCAAGCCCCCCCCCCCTGGTGGGTTGTCCCCACCTCGGGTGCCCCCCGGACCGCCTCCTTGCTATATAAATACCCCAAAAAGCCCAGAACCCTAAGGGAGTCAACGAATATTCATCCAGCCGCCCTAGAGTCCAGAACCACCAGATCCAATCTAGACACCATCTCAGATGGGGTTCACCACCTCCATTGGTGCCTCTCTGATGATGCGTGAGTAGTTCTTTATTGACCTTTCGGTCCTTAGTTAGTAGCTAGATGGCTTCTTCTCTCTCGCTGAATTCTCAATACAATGATCTCTTGGAGATCCATATGATGTAACTATTTTTGCGGTGTGTTTGTTGGGATCTGATGAACTTTGAGTTTATGATCAGTCATATGTTTTTATATCCATGATAGTTATTTGAGTTTCTTTGATCTCATATATGCATGATCTCTTATAGCCTCGTATTTCTTCTCTGATATTTTGGTTTTGTTTGGCCAACTTGATCTATTTATCTTGCAATGGGAAGAGGTGCCTGGTAGTGGGTTCGATCTTACGGTGCTTGATCCTAGTGACAGAAAGGGAAATGACACGTATGTATCGTTGCTACTAAGGATAAAACGATGGGGTCTTTCTCTACATAGATAGATCTTGTCTACATCATGTCATCGTTCTTATTTCATTACTCCGTTTCTCCATGAACTTAATACACTAGATGCATGTTGGATAGTGGTCGATGTGTGGAGTAATAGTAGTAGATGCAGGCAGGAGTCAGTCTACTAATCTTGGACGTGATGTCTATGTAATGATCATTGCCGGGATATCGTCATAATTATTTGAGGTTCTATCAATTGCCCAACAGTAATTTGTTTACCCACCGTTTTCTATCTTTCTCGAGAGAAGCCACTAGGGAAATCTACAGCCCTCGGGTCTTCTTTCTCATATATTTGCTTTGCGATGTATTTTATTTGCACTTTTTATTCAGATCTATTAAACTAAAAATACAAAGATACGTTGCTGCTCTTTATTTTATTTGCAATCTATTTATATCAATCGGTTACAACTTTATCCCGTCAAAATGCAATTTCTTGCACCGTACCCCGAAAGGGATTGACAACCCCTTTAACACGTCGGGTTGCAAGGTGTTGTTATTTGTGTGCAGGGGCTGTTTACGTTCTGTTGCTTGGTTCTCCTACTAGTTTGGTAACCTTAGTTTCATATCTGAGGAAAATACATAATGCCGATGTGCTGCATCATCCCTTCCTCTTTGGGGAAATACCGATGTAGCTTCAAGCAACATCAAAAAGAATTTCTAGCGCCGTTGCCGGGGAGGATCTTTAACATATACCAGGTTCCTGATCACAAATCTCATCTCCTTGCAATTTACATTATTTGCCATTTGCCTCTCGTTTTCCTCTCCCCCACTTCACAAAAATTTACCGTTTTATTCGCCACTCTTTTCTGTTCGCGCTTTCTTGCCGGATCTGCTTTTGTGTGTGAAATCTTGTTTGCCATTATGGATAATTCCTCCTATATTGCTTGCACTCCCAAGAATGAGGTTCTCAACTTTAAACAAAGGGGATGAGAAAGTTTAAAAGATGCTTGGTATAGAATTTGCAATGCTCATAATAGATCTATCCGTAAGCAATCTACCGTTGTTCTTCTTCGTTGTTTTTATGTTGGCATCACCACTTGGTATAGATTCGTCCTTGATACGATTACCGGTGGAAATTTCTTAATGTGTCCCTAATGCTATGGGAAATTTAGTGGGATCACCACCTCTCATGATTAATGAAACAACTTTGACTCTTGAGCATGTTATGGAAATACTAGATGCTATTGAAAAGAAAATGCTCACTGAAGATCATATGGGAAATGTAGCTAAAAAGATGCATAATTTTGCCACTAATATTGGGTCAAAAGCAGGAGATATTTTTAAGTTGTTAAAAGAGAAGGGTACCATAATCCATGATAGAATAGAAGAAAGTCCATCCCGTATTGATAAATTAGAAGAAATCTTTAGTAATCTAAGCATGGCTTTTGCTTCCGCTAAGACTATCAAGAAAACTCCCATACAGAGTGGTAGATCCAAGAACAAGGGTGCAACTTCTAGTAATAGTAACAAAGGAGACCTTAAGATGATTAGTATTCACCCGGATTATGTTGAAGTGATAAGAGATCCTTTTTACAAGAATGGAATCTTTAAATTTATTCCTAGGAGTTTTTCTAGTGAAAATCTTTATGTTAAATCTTTGAAGGATTCTAAGTGTCTGATTGAAGAGCTGGATAAAGATGACAAAACTTAGGTCCTTTCTTTATGCCTAGCTAAGGGCGTAAAACTATAGCGCTTGTTGGGAGGCAACCCAATGAATAAAATTTATTTTTGCTTTTTGCTTTCTGTTCTTGTGTGTTTGCACAATTATGCTACTAGTATGATTTTGTTTTTTGAGTTTTAATTATTCTTTGTGCCAAGTAAAGCCTATAGGATCTTCTTGGGTGATAGTTGTTTGATCTTGCTAAAAAACAGAAACTTATGCAGTCACGAAAACAATTGTTAAAAATCACTAGAACATGGTAAAATGACAATTAATTTTGAAGAAGATTAATATACAAATTACCCTGGTCGTCCTAGTTTTTTCAGAATTTTTGGAGTTACAGAAGTATTCGAAATAGTCAGATTGCTACAGACGGTTTTGTTTTGACAGATTCTATTTTCTTTGTGTTGTGTGCTTATTTTGATGGCTCTATGGTTTTCTTTGATTAGTTTTTGCCATAAAAAACTTGGAATACAGAAGATATAATACAAAAACAAAATGTTAATTGGTTTGATACAGTACCTATAGTAGTGGTTTGCTTTCTTATACTAACAGATCTCACGAAGGTTTTGTTGAGTTTTGTGTGATTGAAGTTTTCAGGTTTTGGGTTATCTTACGATGGATGAAAGAAGGATATAAGAGCCTAAGCTTGGGGATGCCCCGGCATCCCAAGCTATTATCCAAGAATGTGCAACCAACTAAGCTTGGGGATGCCCCCCAGTGGCATCCCCTCTTTCTTCTAACGACTATCGGTATTTTACTCGAAGCTATATTTTTGTTCGTCACATGATATGTGTTTTGCTTGGAGCGTCTTGTATGATATGAGTATTTGCTTGTTTTATTTTGTGTTTTAAGTCATCAATCCTTGCTGTACACACCTATTTGAGAGAGCCAAAATTATGTCATGACTTGTTAGAATTTCTCTCTGTGCTTCACTTAAATCTTTTATGAGCTAGGACTTGCTCAAGTGCTTCACTTAGATCTTTTTGAGCACGGTGTGCTTAGTATTTTTGAAGAAATTCTCTCTTGCTTCATTTAGGTTTATTTGAGAGTTAGTAAATTTTTCAAGAAATTCTCTCTTCCTTCACTTAAATTATTTTGAGAGAAATAAAAAAAATTGTATGCTCATGATCTTCACTTATATTTGTTTGAGCTTATGAAAAGCAACACATGAAAATTAGTCTGAAAGTGATAGATATCCAAGAAGGATTATTAAAAAAAATTCATGAAGATCATTGGACAAAAATAAAATTGATTCTTAGTAATAGTTTTGAGATATGATGATGTGACATGTGAGTTGTGTTGATGAGTAATTATGCTTTAATAAGAATATTGGTGTTAAAGTTTGTGATTCCCTATGCATGCACGAAAGTCAATAGTCATGCAATGAAATTATATCCTACTTGTGGTGCACTATTCGGTGTTAATTATGTTTAATGCTTGCTTATGAGATTATTCATTTCTTGGTTGGTCGCTTCTCAATCTTTTTGCTAGCCTTCATTTTGCACCAAGTATGATCTCTACTTGTGCATCCAAAATCCTTTAAACCAGTTTTGCCACTTGAATCCACTATATCTACCTATATGTGGTATTCTTTTGCCGTTCTAAGCAAATTTGCATGTGCCATCTCTAATTTTCAAAATAATCTTCTCTTTTGTGTATTTATTTCGCTCGCGGAACGGTAATGGGTGGCTAATATTTTCCATGCTGGATTTGTTATTCTCACGATGAGTGTTTATTCACTTGTCATTGCATGAGAGTAAGGCAAAGGTTTTAGGGATGCCCAGTCCCGAAAAGCAAAATTTAATTTACTTTATGTTGTCAAATAATAAATTCCTTGGAAAGTGTTGGTATGGAAGGCAACTGCGGATACAGCTAGCCATGGAAAGTGAAAGAATGGTGGAAAAGGAATAAACTTCATTTTCTATTTGGGAACCGCCTATGGCATATCTATCATGGAAAGAGTTTAGAACTCTAAGTCATTTTCGTTGGTGGGATGGATACACCTCCCAAAATGTTTTTATCTCTAATTTTTTGCTTTGAGCTCTCGCACCTCTACAAATCCCTACTTCCCTTCGCGAAGGGCCTTTCTTTTACTTTATGCAACTTTTATTTGAGTCTCCATATTCTCTTGTAAAATCACCAACTAAGAGGCAATATGATCGTACTTAAGTATTGGGCGTAGCTAATATTCGAGTGTATTTCATGAATGGGTCAATGTTTGAGCATTATGGGCTAGGGATAGCTTATTTTAGCATTGATATTTTGAAAGACATGGTTTCTTGTTGACATGCTTGAGTACCTAAATTATTATGTCAAAACTAGACTATCGCTTTGAATCACATAGAAGTCCAAATGTCCATGCTATAGAGAAAAGAATATGATATGACATGATAAACAACACTCCACATCAAAAATTCTGTTTTTATCACTTATCTACTCGAGGACGAGTAGGAGTTAAGCTTGGGGATGCTGATACGTCTCCAATGTATCTATAATTTTTGATTGTTCCATGTTGTTTTATTATCAATCTTGGATGTTTTATGATCATTTTATATCATTTTTTGGTACTAACCTATTGACATAGTGCCAAGTGCCAGTTGCTGTTTTTTGTATGTTTTTTACATCGCAGGAAATCAATATTAGACGGAGTCCAAATGCAATGAAACTTCGCGGAGACTTTTTATGGACTAGAAGGAAGATATTGGGCCCTGGTTGCACCTGTGGGGAGTCCCGAGGAGGGGTCAACCCACTAGGGCGCGCCAGGAGGCCCAGGTGCGCCCTGGTGGATTGTGCCCACCTCGGGTGCCCCCCGGACCGCCTCTTTGCTCTACAAATACCCCAAAAATCCCAGAACCCTAAGTGAGTCGACAAAATATTTATCCAGCTGCCGCATAGTCCAGAACCACCAGATCCAATCTAGACACCATCTCGGATGGGGTTCACCACCTCCATTGGTGCCTCTCCGATGATGCTTGAGTAGTTCTTTGTGGACCTTCGGGTGCGTAGTTAGTAGCTAGATGGCTTCCTCTCTCTCGCTGAATTCTCAATACAATGGTCTCTTGAAGATCCATATGATGTAACTCTTTTTGTGGTGTGTTTGTTGGGATCTGATGAACTTTGAGTTTATGATCAACCATATCTTTTTATATCCATGGAAGTTATTTGAGTTTCCTTGATCTCTTATAACCTCGTGTTTCTTCTCCTATATTTGGATTTTGTTTGGCCAACTTGATCTATTTATCTTGCAATGCAAAGAGGTGCCCGGTAGTGGGTTCGATCTTACGGTGCTTGATCCCAGTGACAGAAAGGGTAACGACACGTATGTATCGTTGCTACTAAGGATAAAACGATGGGGTCTATCTCTACATAGATAGATCTTGTCTACATCATGTCATCGTTCTTATTGCATTACTTTGTTTTCTCATGAACTTAATACACTAGATGCATGCTGGATAGCGGTCGATTTGTGGAATAATAGTAGTAGATGCAGGCAGGAGTTGGTCTACCAATCTTGGACGTGATGCCTATGTAATGATCATTGCCTGGATATCGTCATAATTATTTGAGGTTGTATCAATTTCCCAACACTAATTTGTTTACCCACAGTTTGCTATCTTTCTCAAGAGAAGCCACTAGTGAAATCTACGGCCCTCGGGTCTTCTTTCTCATATATTTGCTTTGCGATCTATTTTATTTGCACTTTTTCAGATCTATTAAACTAAAAATACAAAAATACTTTGCTGCGCTTTATTTTATTTGCGATCTATTTATTTCAATCTATTACAACTTTATCCCGTCAAAATGCAATTTCTCGCACCGTACCCCGAAAGGGATTGACAACCCCTTTAACACATCGGGTTGCGAGGTGTTGTTATTTGTGTGCAGGGGCTGTTTACGTTGTGTTGCTTGGTTCTCCTGCTGGTTCAATAACCTTGGTTTTATATCTGAGGGAAATACCTACCGCCACTGTGCTGCATCGTCCCTTCCTCTTTGGGGAAATACTGACGTAGCTTCAAGCGACATCAAAAGGAATTTTTGGCGCTGTTGCCGGGGAGGATCTTCAACATATACCATGTTCCTGATCACGAATGTCATCTCCTCGCAATTTACATTATTTGCCATTTGCCTCTCATTTTCCTCTCTCCCACTTCACAAAAATTTGCCGTTTTATTCGCCCCTCTTCTCCATTCGCCGTTTTCTTGCCGGATCTGTTTTTGTGTGTGAAATCATGTTTGCCGTTATGGATAATTCCTCCTCTATTGCTTGCACTCCCGAGAACGAGGTTCTAAACTTTAAACAAAGGGGAGGAGAAAGTTTAAAAGATGCTTGGTATAGAATTTGCAATGCTCATAATAGATCTATCCGTAAGCAATCTACTGTTGTTCTTCTTCGCTGTTTTTATGTTGGCATCACCACTTGGTATAGATTCGTCCTTGATACGATTACCGGTGGAAACTTCTTAATGTGTCCCTCTCTTGATGCTTTTAATGCTATGGGAAATTTAGTGGGATCACCACCTCTCATGATTAATGAAACAACTTTGACTCTTGAGCATGTTATGGAAAGACTAGATGCTATTGAAAGGAAAATGCTCACCGAAGATCATATGGGAATTATAGATAAAAAGACGCATAATTTTGCCACTAATATTGGGTCAAAAGCGGGAGATATTTTTAAGTTGTTAAAAGAGAAGGGTAGCATAATCCATGAAAGAATAGAAGAAAGTCCATCACGAATTGATAAATTTGAAGAAATCTTTAGTAATCTAAGCACGGCTTTTGCTTCCGCTAAGACTATCGAGAAAACTCCCGTAAAGAGTGGTAGATCCAAGAACAAGGGTGCAACTTCTAGTAATAGTAACAAAGGAGACATTAAGATGATTAGTATTCACCCGGATTTTGTTGAAGTGATAAGAGATCCTTTTTATAAAAATGAAACCTTTTAATTTATTCCTAGTTGTTTTGCTATTGAAAGTCTTTATGTTAAATATCTGAAGGATTCTAAGTGTTTGATTGAAGAGCTGGATAAAGATGACAAAACTTAGATCCTTGCTTTATGCATAGCTAAGGGCGTAAAACTATAGCGCTTGTTGGGAGGCAACCCAATGAATAAAATTTATTTTTTCTTTTTGCTTTCAGTTCTTGTGTGTTTGCACAATTATGCTACTAGTATCATTTTGATTTTTGTGTTTTAATTAGTGTTAGTGCCAAGTAAAGCCTATAGGATCTTCTTGGGTGATAGTTGTTTGATCTTGCTGAAAAACAGAAACTTATGCAGTCATGACAACAATTGTTAAAAATCTCCAGAACGTGATAAAATTCCAATTATTTTTGCAGATGATTAATACACAAATTACCCTGGTCGTCCTAGTTTTTTCAGAATTTTTGGAGTTACAGAAGTATTCGAAATAGTCAGATTGCTACAGACGGTTCTATTTTGACAGATTCTGTTTTCTTTGTGTTGTGTGCTTATTTTGATGGCTCTATGGTTTTCTTTAATGAGTTTTTGCCATAGAAAACTTGGAATACAATAGATATAATACAAAAACAAAATATTAATTGGTTTGATACAGTACTTATAGTAGTGGTTTGTTTTCTTATACTATCGGATCTCATGAAGGTTTTGTTGAGTTTTGTGTGATTGAAGTTTTCAGGTTTTGGGTTATCTTACGATGGATGAAAGAAGGATAAAATAGCCTAAGCTTGGGGATGCCCCGGCATCCCAAGCTATTATCCAAGAATGTGCAACGAACTAAGCTTGGGGATGCCCCCGAGTGGCATCCCCTCTTTCTTCTAACGACTATCGGTATTTTACTCGAAGCTATATTTTTATTCGTCACATGATATGTGTTTTGCTTGGAGCGTCTTGTATGATTGAGTCTTTGCTTGTTTTATTTTGTGTTTTAAGTCATCAATCCTTGTTGTACACACCTATTTGAGAGAGCCAAAATTATGTCATGACTTGTTAGAATTGCTCTCTGTGCTTCACTTAAATCTTTTATGAGCTAGGACTTGCTCAAGTGATTCACTTACATCTTTTTGAGCATGGTGTGCTTAGTATTTTTGAAGAAATGATCTCTTGCTTCACTTAGATTTATTTGAGAGTTAGTAAAATTTTCAAGAAATTCTCTCTTGCTTCACTTAAATTATTTTGAGAGAAATAAAAAAATTATATGCTCATGATCTTCACTTATATTTGTTTGAGCTTATGAAAAGCAACACATGAAAATTATTCTCAAAGTGATAGATATCCAAGAAGGATAAGTAAAAAAATTCATGAAGATCATTGGACAAAATAAACTTGATTCTTAGTAATAGTTTTGAGATATGATGATGTGATATGTGAGTTGTGTTGATGAGTAATTATGTTTAGTAAGAATATTGGTGTTAAGGTTTGTGATTCCCTATGCATGCACGAAAGTCAATAGTCATGCAATGAAATTATATCCTACTTGTGGTGCACTATTTGGTGTTAATTATGCTTAATGCTTGTTTATGAGATTATTTGTTTCTTGGTTGGTCGCTTCTCAATCTTTTTACTAGCCTTCATCTTGCACCAAGTATGATCTCTACTTGTGCATCCCAAATAATTTAAACCAGTTTTGCCACTTGAGTCCACTATATCTACCTATATGCGGCATTCTTTTGCCGTTCTAAGCAAATTTTCATGTGCCATCTCTAATTTTCAAAATAATCTTCTCTTTTGTGTATTTTTTTCGCTCGCGGAACAGTAAAGGGTGACTAATTTTTTCCATGTTGGATGTGTTATTCTCACGATGAGTGTTTATTCACTTGTCATTACACGAGAGTAAGGCAAAGGTTTTAGGGATGCCAAGTCCCGAAATTCAAAAATTAATTTACTTTATGTTGTCAAATAATAAATTCCTTGGAAAATGTTGGTATGGAACGCAACCGTGGATACAGCTAGCCATGGAAAGTGAAAGAATGGTGGAAAAAGGAATAAACTTTATTTTCTATTTGGGAACCGCCTATGGCATATCTAGCATGGAAAGTGTTCGGAACTCCAAGTCGTTTCCGTTGGTGGGATGGATACACCTCCCAAAATGTTTTTATCTCTAATTTTTTGCTTTGAGCTCTCGCACCTCTACAAATCCCTACTTCCCTTTGCGAAGGGCCTTTATTTTACTTTATGCAATTTCTTTTTGAGTCTCCATCTTCTCTTATAAAAGCACCAACTAAGAGGCAATATGATAGTACATAAGTATTGGGTGTAGCTAATATTCGAGTGTGTTTCATGAATGGATCAATGTTTGAGCATGATGGGCTAGGGATAACTTATTTTAGCATTGATATTTTGAAAGACATGGTTGCTTGTTGGTATGCTTGAGTATCTAAATTATTATGTTAAAACTAGACTATTGCTTTGAATCACATAAAAGTCCAAATTTCCATGCTATAAAGAAAAGAATATGATATGACATGATAAACAGCACTCCACATCAAAAATTCTGTTTTTATCACTTATCTACTCGAGGACGAGTTGGAGTTAAGCTTGGGGATGCTGATATGTCTCCAACATATCTATAACTTTTGATTGTTCCATGTTGTTTTGTTATCAATCTTGGATGTTTTATAATCATTTTATATCATTTTCTGCTACTAACCTATTGACATAGTGCCAAGTGCCAGTTGCTATTTTTTGTATGTTTTTAACGTCGCAGGAAATCAATATCAGACGGAGTCCAAATGCAATGAAACTTCAAGGAGATTTTTTATGAACCAGAAGGAAGATATGGCCCTGGTTGCACCTGGGGGGAGTCCCGAGGAGGGGACAACCCACCAGGGCGCGCCAGGAGGCCAGGCGTGCCCTGGTGGGTTGTTCCCACCTCAGGTGCCCCCCAGACAGCCTGTTTGCTCTATAAATACCCCAAAAATTCCAGAACCCTAAGGGAGTTGACGAAATATTCATCCAGCTGCCGCAGAGTCCATAACCACCAGATCCAATCTATACACCATCTCAGATGGGGTTCACCACCTCCATTGGTGCCTCTCCGATGATGCATGAGTAGTTCTTTGTAGACCTTCGGGTCCGTAAGCTAGATGGCTTGCTCTCTCTCTCGCTGAATTCTCAATAAATTGGTCTCTTGGAGATCCATATGATGTAACTCTTTTTGCGGTGTGTTTGTTGGGACCTAATGAACTTTGAGTTTATGATCAGTCATATCTTTTTATATCCATGAAAGTTATTTGATTTTCTTTGATATCTTATAGCCTCGTATTTTTTCTCTAATATTTTGGTTTTGTTTGGCCAACTTGATCTATTTATCTTCAAATTCATTTATAGACAATGCTTTATATGTTGTTAGGGACTACGTGCACATATTCCCATCATGGGAAGATTATAGTGAAGACAAACACCATTTTCACATCTTCCTGTCCCACTTATGTGTAAGTGCTATTATTCATGGTGATTATTTTCCTGTTTTCTACTAATTGAACACATCAATGATTTACATTACATTGTTGTAAGTAGGCGAGGGTCAATCTGGATAGTCATGATAAGCAAAGCTTTCTTGTGCTTTTCAAGGAAGCATTGCAGCAGTATCGGTGTTACCTGAGGAAATCACACTTTGATGGCAAGTCAATAAATGAATTTCTGGTGAAGTCTCCTGTGCTAAATTTAGAAGACATTGAATGGAAAAACCTTGGTATGCACTAGTCTGGTTCCCAGGATTAGGTACTGTCTATGATATCACATGACAATTTGAATTTCTACTTTTCCGCATGTACCTTACAAATCTCTTTTGCAGGAAATCTGCTCGAAGAAGAATTCCGGTTTGAAAAGGATGACGGGATATTGCAAATATGTTGTCCGCTGCTTTGCTTATGGTACCTGTTGTCCTGTATCACTGTACTTGCATTCATACCTCGTTCATTATGTGACAGCAATATGCATGATAACTTGCTTATCAATTGTTCGCTCCAAATCATTAGATCTGTATTAATGGTTACATTAATGTAGAATATACCCGATGGTAATGAAAAAGTTTAGCTCTGCATTGTTTTGTAAGTACATGTTGTCCTTTATGAGTGTACTTATATTGACAGCTAGTTGTTCATGTACCATCACTCTACAGCTTATTTTACTTTGCCCTCCATTTTCTACACATCAGATCTATATTTACTCTTACCATAAGGTTGGATAACACCAATGGTACTGAACAAGTTTAGCTCTGCATTGCTCTTGGTTGTACCTTTTGCCTGTATCGCTGTACTTACATTTATAGCTACTTGGTTATGCAGCATCACTCTTCATCTTATCTTAAATATTCTCCATTTTTCTTATATTATCACATCTATATTTACTCTTAACAAAATGTAGAATAAAGCAATGCTTATGATGAAGATTATGTGGTAAACTTCTTGAATTGCCCCCCCCCCTCCATCAGCATAGAAAAGGGCTTTATAGAGCCGGTCTTCACCACTAATGTAATTTTGTCCTTCTCAAGCCTTCAAACTTTATTGTGTATATTTGGTTAGGCATGACTGCAATAGTTATTTATTTTTGGTATTTGCATCAAATTTCATGTTAAAGTTTATTATGAAGTTCATAAACAAAAGGTAGTCCTTCTCAATTTAAGTTTTTGGTTGTACAACCAAGTTCCTTCTTCATACCATATAAATTAAACTATACAGAGCAAGTGATCTTCTTTTGCACTACATGTATGCTTCTGTTCTTGATCCGTAATCCAGTGGTGTGGTGAAACTACCCACTACAACACAATGTCATACTCTACAATGTCTTAACTATAAACAATGTCATATCATTCTACAATTATTTAAACTGTCTCTTTATTTGCCAATCTGAAATGGGATAAATTGACAGCACACTAACCATTGATACTTATGAGTTCTTGATATGTAATCCAGTGGTGTCGTGAAGCTGCCAACTCCTTCACAATGTCATTTCCTGCCATGTCTTAACCTGAACAATACCATATTGTGTTAATGCTATTTTAAATTGTGTCACTTTATTCGCTAATAAGAAATGTGATGAATTGTGAGCACTGATACTTATATGTGCAAAACTTGTCATCTGTCTGCTTGTTTCTCTTTCAGAGTGAGGAGGATATAAGCGTCAAATAAGCGCAGTCTCATTAGCTTGCTCAGCTGCTTGCGCTACAGCTCCCGAGCAGGGCTAACCTTTCTTGAACTCTATTGAAGTGTTGTCGGTTTTGTATATTATTTTGTCAGCGTGTTTATTTGCACTGGTGGCGATCTTTGATGCCCAGTGTATGTAATCTGATGTCTGCTTGTGCTTTATTATCATAGTGGCGAACTTTGATGCCCATTGGATGTAATACGTCGTAATTTATTTATTGTATAGTCTAGGTTTTTTCTTATTCATGATGCTACAGTTATTTTAATGTATATATATCATGTCTTCGCTCCATGAAAAGTAAACCGGCCAAACCGTAAAATTATGGTACATAATCGGGCTGTCATGCAAATCACTATGTATGGGTCGCATCATGGGCCTAGCCATCTTGGTCCGTTAACAAACCTAAATGTAAATTGGTCCACTAGTAGTTTCGAGCCTTTAATAGGCTGAGTAAACCGCTGGCCCTATTTTGGCAAGAAAATTCAATGGGCTGAAAAGTAGGTTGGGCCTGAAACGTGCCAAACAGCTCACGGGCCGACAGCAGGCCGAAATAAGCCCCGGCCCATGATTGTGCCAATCACATCACGGGTCGTTGACAGGCCAAAATTGTCTTGATCCTTATTTGGCCTAATCAGATTATCGGCTGTGAGCAGACCGGATGCAAAGCGGGCCATAATTAGGCCCAACTATATGAGAGGCTTTTAACAGGCTAAAATAAATATAGAGCTGAAATGTTAAACGGGCCTTTAACAAGCCGAAACTAATATCAGGCCATACTATTAAATGGGCCTTTAGCAAACAGAAATCCTAACTGGGCCTCAAGTGGGCCCAAAAGCACAGCGTCCAGTTGATGGGCCGAACCTGATATGGGTTATAATTTAGCCAAAAGAATGAAAGGCTCTTAAAGGACCGGATCTGATATGAGCCGTAATATGGCCCAGAACCTGGTATGCTATTAACGGGCCGGATCTCATATGGGCACTTATTAGGCCCAGAAGTGGCAGGCTGTTAATGGACTAGATCAAATATGGGCCGACATTTGGCCCAAAACATGGCAACCTGTTAACGGGTCAACTCACTAGTGTCTTCAAAATCTTGTGGGCCTTTAGCTGGGCCGGCCCATTATGGTTTGCAAAATCTTGTGGGCCTTTAGCTAGGCTGGCCCATTATGGTCTGCAAAATCTTGTGGGCCTTTAGCTGGGCCGGCCCATTTAATCTTTATGGGCCACTTTTGGGTCGGTCCACGTGTCAACATATCATAGGCGCATCTCACCCATTGGATGAGTGACATCTGTGCCAACGCGGAGCTGACACGTGGTTCCGTCGGCCAATGAGAATTTTACACGTGGAAAATCGCCATTGGTCGTGGCTATTAGCGGGTTATCGGATCCAAAACCAGACCCGATGGATGCCATGTGTCGGTTACCCTTGACGAAAGCACTTCCATGACGCGGCATTTATCGTCATGAAAGTGGACACTTCCATGATGATAATATTTGTATTGTCATGGAATACTTCTACGACAGCACAGGTATGACTATCTTGATTCTATCATAAAATCGTCATGGATGTACATGCATGAAAAAAAACGTAACCTACTGTGACAAACATGTACCATCACGGACGTGGTTTTTTTGTAGTGTATGGATCAATTGTATGCCACATATCGCACACACAACTCTAATCTAAATCGTGCTTGATGTCTCCGCCATCGTACACAGTTCATCTTATTGGTGACGGTTTTATGGTGACACTGTTTTCGATTCATGCATCACACATAGTTTCGTCGAAGGGTCTCTGATTCATGTGTCGCGTTAGCAGCATCCTGCAGTAGTGTGGTATGATCCCAAGTGTGATGAAACCAATGACACTATATTGTGAATATAGTTAATCAAGAAGTGTCTTGATATAGTTGGTGTGACTCAAAGTGCGATGAAACCAATGACACTGTATTATGAATAATAGTGCCATTGCTCAAAGCAAAGGGAATCAAGATCCTACAAAAATAAAAAATGACTAACACAAATATTACATGGTTTTGAATGTGTCAAAACCGATGACGAAGGCTCTACCACAAGAAAAGCATGAGCAACACCAGATAAGTCATGGGTGTTAAATAGACTATGCAACTAGATTATTGACTCTAGGGCAAGTGGGACACTCTTGGAAATATGCCCTAGAGGCAATAATATTGTATTATTATATTTCCATTTTCATAATTAAGAGTTTATATTTCATGTTATAACTGCTATGATCCTAGAATATGTGATTCAGTGGAAAAACTCATATGCATGTGTGGAATGATTAACGGTAAAGAATAGGTTCCTAGTCTCACCTGTAAGACTGGATCAAGTGTTGTTGGTGATCATGTTTTCTGGATCTTAGGATATCATTAAGTGTAACGATAGTCCTAAAATAATATTGAGAGTATGACGTTAGAAGAGCGTTCATATTGAATCGAGCCAAACTTGTTTGTTATACTTTCAGATAATATCATCTAAAATGAATTTTTATAATAGGGAGTGTTAACTCTTGTTCTAGTTCCTTAGAACATGAGAGTACCATAACCACTTCTTACCGTACGATGGATTTTGGGGTTGCTCAAACATCATCTGTAACACGGTGATCATAACGACTACTTACACATTCATCGGGAAGTTTTACAAGGGACTAGATAGCTCGAGAGTGGGATTTGCACCTTCGATGATGGAGAGATATTCTTAGGGCCCTCTCAGTCATCATCTGGCCAGACACAGGTGACTATGTACGGCAGTGCCGAAACACTTCAATGAGAAAGAAGAACAAAACCAACAACAAGGATGACGGTATAATGAGCATGTGTATGAATCAAGAGGATACCGGTACACCTTAGGTTTTGTGAAGTATCACAAAGCAAAGTGAACATCTCGTGATAACCAAAGTTTCACTCGAATATCATTCGTGCAATCATAGGTTTCGCTATCGGTCATTGAATGAAGGAGTTTCATTCATGTCTATGATTTGCTGAACCTATAAGGTCACAAGATTAAGGTAAATCATGATTTTATGAGTGTTAGTAGGATGAGAGTACCGAATATTTATTTGTGGAATAGTTTCGAGAGGAACTGGAAGTGTTTCGGGGTCACCGGAAGGGTTTCAGAGTTCGGGTAATATCGGGTGTTACTGATAAATACTATAGAGGTGGAAATGTTTCTAAAGATGTTAAATTAATAACAAAGGGCTCTAGTAATTGTTAAGAGGCATTTATATTTAATTTAATATTAACGGGCCTTAAAAGGCCAAGTGGTGGAAGTAGTATTGGGCGACCATGGCCTAATATGGAAGGCTCCATACTTTTCCATGTGGGCGGCCAAATTGGAGTGGGGGGATTCCTCCTCCCCTCCCTTGTCCGGTGCACCAAGGGAGTCTTTCCCTCCTTGGTGGCAGCCCCTCCTCTCCCCTCTAGCCTATATATACTAGAGGATTTTCCCCTTTGTGATACACAACTTTTGGAGCCTCCTCTAGTCTTCTAGTTCTTGTTCTAGTTCATCCTAGTTGATCAATTAGAGCTTGACATAGATCCTATAATCCTCATAATTAGAAGCCCAGTATGGTTCTAATCTCCTCCCTCTAATTCTCCAGTGATGATTAGCTCTGGACAGTGAAGCGCTACCGAATCGTGAAGACCATATGCTTGCAACCAAATAGAGAGGTTGTGCTTTCGATCTTCCGTTCGAGAGATTGTTCATGGGTGGTTCGAGGGACCCCCAAGAATGATCTACACTGAATCATATTCTTATGCTCCACTCCAGAGTCGGTAACAACCGTGATCCAAACCATTTATGCATCTTCATATTGTTCCTAGGTGTTCGTAGGGAGATTTTTTTTGTTTTCTTCTATGTTTCCCAACACCCCGCCCCTGCGTCGGTGGCTCTAGGTCCGCTGCAACAAATCATTCAGTCCCATCATGGCGCATGACATGACCGATGGCATTACGATGGACTCCATCTGCTCTGTAGGTGAAAGTACTCCAATACCTCACCTTACTTGACGAGGTCACACCCCCTCCCCACATCAATTTTCATGTCCGTCTAGATTTGCGCATCTAGTTCCTTGTTGAGTTGGAGATGCAATCTAAATTGTGTTACTTGTACTACTACAACTTTTAGGACTCTTATCCGGTTAAGATTGTGGGTCATTCTATTTAGGGTTCTAGTATGGTTAGGATTTTCTAGTATGGGTATGATGTTCTAATTAAATGGAAGGTCATAAGATCTAATCTATCAGCTAATTAGTCATTTTACTTTATCGATGAGCTTCATGTTTGTCCAAAAAAATCCATGGAAATTGTTTCACCAGACTTTGATCCTATGTTGTTCTGGTTCAGTGATTATGCCCTTTCATATTGCTTTTCCTATGGAGTAAATTTGGTTGATAATGTACAAATTACTAGTTTTTACTTCATATAATAGCAAGTACGTACATGTTTAATTGCTATCATCATTGTACAGGATCTGCCAAAAGTTCACCAATGAAATTGTGGATTATTCAAGTAGTCCCCAAAAAGGATAACGAGTCACAAACCGGAGAAGTGATGCATGTGACAACGATGAATATGAACCAACTGTTGAGCAACTGGCCTATGTTGCAAATATGATTACATGTCTCGAAGAAAGTGAGAAGGAAAACCCTACAACTTTGGTGAAATATGTTTATATAGTTTGACATTCAAAAAGGTACTGTAAAATGTAGATTATAATCTAATATGTTGAATTACATCTTAGCAGGCATATTTCTATGATAAAAGGGAAGGAGATATGACTGTTACGCAAAGCTCAACCATGTCAAGAGAAAGCGGGTTGAACTGGTTAGTCATCATACTTTTTTACCCTCTGAACACTTATTTGAAAAGGATATTTAAATCCATATACTGTCTTGGTTTACTTTACCACTACATATTGTTGCATATGCATTAATATTTTGCAATTGTGCACTACCTAAATATTAAACCACATCGATAACATGGATATATGATTTCTATAGGGAGAGTTGGAATTAACGTATGTTCAGCTGAATGCGAGTCTAGGAGGACGGCATGAAGAAATTTAACCTATATGAAGATGCAGCATAAATAACCTGAAGCAGCAGTCAAGAATGCTTTGGGAGAGGAACAAGAGCCTATTGCTGTCAAGGAGGCCATGGCAGATCAACATGAAGAGACTGAAGCTGTGAAGGGGGCATAGCATATCAACATGAAGAAGCTAAAACTATCAAGTAGGCCCTAGCAGAGGTGCATATGGAGGCAAGAACTGGCAAGGAGGCCCTGGTAGAGTAGCATCAAGATTCTGAAGCTGGTAAGGAGGCCCTGCAAGAGCAGCACGAAGACCTTGAAGTTGTCAACAAGGCCCTGGCCAAGCAGCATGAGGAGCCTGAAGCTGGCAAGGAGGAACCTCTAGATCAATAGGGAGACCTTGAAGTTGTTAAGAAGGCCCAAGCTAGCAAAGTAGCAGGAAGAAATTCAAGCTAGCAAGACGACCCTTGCAGAGCAGCAGCAAGAACTTGAATCGGTCAAGAAGGCCTTGCCAGAGCACAGGGATGAACTCGAAAGTTTCAAAATGGCATGGTTAGACTACAATGAAGTTGTAATGCCCTATTAGACTTGCAGGAAGAACTAAAGCTGTCATCAAGGCCATTCAAGAGCAGCAGGATGTAGTTGAAGCTAACAAGTGTCATATTTTGTTGTGTGATACTTTGTCCCATGGTTCTTAATTGTAATGTCGCCAATTATGAATCAAAGTTGTGAGAGAAAATAATGAAATATTCCAATTTGGCAGCAAATTTAAATGTAAAACAAATTATTGGAGTGTACAGATTGTGACAGTTATGGATACCGTCACCAGCATATGGACCCACATGTAAGCAGCCACGTCACCCACATCTAGTCCCACATGTAAGAAGCCACGTCAGCAATGTTTGGGCCCATAAGTTAGCGGCGTTGACTGATCAAAACTGACGCCCTACTTATTACCAACAGGCACCATCGGTGATAAAACCTTGAACAGACCCAGCTATAAGGTGCCACATTAACATATTATGGTCTTGTATGTCAGAAACGTTGCCTGGTCAAACATGGTTGGTCGGTTGCTCGTCTCGAATGTACTATCACCGAAAACAACGGTGAGGGACGAGCAGGTCATATATGACGGCAGTTCTAGTGACATTTTTGGGCCGTAGCAGAAGATAGCTTCGGCGACGAATTTTTATTTGTCACCTAAGATGCGATCTTGCGTGACAGGGGGAGTGGTACCATCAAGATTTTACTTTTTATGATGGCACTTCGATGACGGTGGGGGTGACGGCCGGAAAACATCACCAGTACATTTTCCATGACAAAAAATGGTTTTACGTGACACAAGTTAAACCTCACAGAATGGAGCAAATTTTGTAGTGTTTATATTTACTAAAATCCTAAAAATACCTGTTGCAATTTATTTACTTTTATTTTCCTTTTTTATCTATCTACCACTATCAGATTTAATCCTTGCAATTAAGGAGTATAAGGGGATTGACAACCCTCTTGCCCGCGTTGGGTGCAAGTATTTGCTTTGTGTGTGTGCATGTACTGCTTATAGTATTTGTATGGTGTCTCCTACTGGTTCAATAAAGCTTAGTTCTTAATTGAGAGAAATATTATCTACTACTATACTACATCACTCTTCCTCTTCAGGGAAATCTCAACGTCTATCAGAAGTAGCAAGGGGGCCCACGCGGGGCACCCCCTAGCCGCGTCAGGTGACCCTGTGGAGCCCCAGTGGCTCCTCTCATCTGCCTCCCATACGTTTTGTACCCCTCGTGTCGTCAAAAAAACCGTATTAAATCCCCAAGTATCTTTTACCACATAGATATATATTTTTGAAAAGTAAAAAACCAGGAGAAAACAACAACCGGCTCTAGACTATGAATTAATATGTTAGTCCAAAAAATATATAAATTGATATTAAAAGTGTTCAAAGTGACAATATAATAGAATGAAACACTAAAAATTATAGACACGTTTGAGACGTAACAACAGCCCCAAGCCTAATCCTACTGATCCTCGAGTAGGTATATGATAAAACAAAGATATTTTTTTAAGTGAAATGATACCTAGCATAATCTTGATCAAATGATGTAAGGTGTTTGTGAACTCAAGATAAAATGATTCGTGGCAATAATCTATGAATTTGACACTAAAACAATGATACATGAGCATATAGATAAACAATCATTCTCTTTCAAGAATAAAGATGCTAAAGAAAGCAGCTCCACACTGATTTACTCATATAAAACCAACACCCCCTATATCATCGAGAGCATAGCACACTAAGTCATATAAAACCAGTTAAATCGTGAGGATCCACACGCATGAGCAAGCATAGAGGCTACACTCACCTCGAACCAACTACTAAACCCCAACGCAATACTTGAGCGCAAACTAAGACCCTTTAACATTTTAGAATGATGGTAAGAAATTATAAGAAGACAAAAATAAGAAAGTATCACACTAAAGCAACTGACCAATAGGAAACGGAGGGACCTTTCAGTCGATATTAATGTCAGGAGTAGCGATTGCCATGCAACAAATGCACTAGAACTATGAATGTATGAAAGCTCCCCAAATGAACTAAAATAGAGCTTGCATCCAACTTGCTTGCTCATGAAGACCTCGCGCGTATTGAGTATGCTCGTCATCGAAATATACAAGCCACGTTCTATAATGTAATAGGTCCTCACTAGTATGATAATGATATGTATATATGAAAAACATGTGCTACTTTGAAGCACAAGTGTGTATAAATGATAGTAGTGTGCCCCCTCTCTCTTTATTTTCTCACTCTTTTTTGACACTTTTGACCTCTTTTTCTTGGGCTTTTTTTGCCTCTCTTTTTTATTCCTCGCAAGGTAGGGGCAATACTCTAAATGACATCACACTTCTATTTACACATAACTCAGATTATAAATTATGTCTACAAATGAATGCCTCTAACAGTGTACCAATATATGCAATTATTTAGCGTAACATGTAAACAATGATGAATTTGAGGGGGTCAACTTAATCCACTTTTTTAAAGGTCCCCAAAACTTTGAATTTGAATCAAAGAATTTGATTATTAGAGATGCCCCAACACCCCCTATACTCCCGGGCAGATGGCCCGATCACTAACTGGTCAAGAAAATGACTCAGACGGACCCCTCGTATCGGCCCGAAATGCTCGGGCAAACCGGCACCCATCATATCCAACCCAAATCTAGGGTGGATATGGGGTGGTCTGAGTGTGCCCGGACGTGTCCGCCACGTCGGATCAGGCTCATATTAGCCCACCCCGACCCCACATATATTCGTCCCATCCACTCCCCGGACCAAACCCTAGCCACTCCACTCTACTCTGCCCCAAGCTCCCGTACAGCAATCTCTGGCCTTGTTCGACATGGCGGATAGCAGATCTGACTCTGACCACTCTCGGTCAGTCGACTAGGGTGTCGTCCCATTAGGGAGGAGGCGGCCATGGTCGTCCGCATGGCCCTTCGCCGCTCCCGGGAGGAGTGCGCCCGACCTAGGTCAGATTCGATCTGGCAGGAATCATTGCGTTGGCACAACTGGCTTTTGGGTCCGCCAGCTAAAAGCTTGAGGTATGGCGTTGTCCCTTCTCGGGTCCGAAGGAGTACGAGGGTTACAAGGACCGATGTGCCTGTTGTAACAAGCAGAGAGTCTACGTCCTGCCTCGTTGTCGATGTGGCGGAGGCGGTGGATGCAGCGATGCATGCCACTGCGGAAGAGGAAGCCATCAGTTCCACATCCTCCAGAAACAACAGAGGAGGAACACGCACGCACACGCCCGAGTGCAAGCCCAGACAATCTGAGCCATGG
>NC_041383.1:488582346-488610535 GCF_002162155.2 Triticum dicoccoides | reverse complement strand
CGGACTGACCAATAGGAAATGGAGGGACCTTTCAGTCGATATTAATGTCAGGAGTAGTGATTGCCATGCAACAAATGCACTAGAACTATGAATGTATGAAAGCTCCCCAAATGAACTAAAATGGAGTTTGCATCCAACTTGCTTGCTCATGAAGACCTCGCGCGTATTGAGTAAGCTCGTCATCGAAATATACAAGCCAAGTTCTATAATGTAATAGGTCCCCACTAGTATGATAATGATATGTATATATGAAAAACATGTGCTACTTTGAAGCACAAGTGTGTATAAATGATAGTAGTGTGCCCCCTCTCTCTTTATTTTCTCACTCTTTTTCGACACTTTTGACCTCTTTTTCTTGGGCTTTTTTTGCCTCTCTTTTTTATTCCTTGCAAGGTAGGGGCAATACTCTAAATGACATCACACTTCTATTTACACATAACTCGGATTATAAATTATGTCTACAAATGAATGCCTCTAACAGTGTACCAATATATGCAATTATTTAGCGTAACATGTAAACAATGATGAATTTGAGGGGATCAACTTAATCCACTTTTTTAAAGGTCCCAAAAACTTTGAATTTGAATCAAAGAATTTGATTATTAGAGATGCCCCAACACCCCCTATACTCCCGGGCAGATGGCCCGATCACTAACTGGTCAAGAAAATGACTCAGACGGACCCCTCGTATCAGCCCGAAATGCTCGGGCAGACCGGCACCCATCATATCCAACCTAAATCTAGGGTGGATATGGGGTGGTCTGAGTGTGCCCGGACGTGTCCGCCACGTCGGATCAGGCTCATATTAGCCCACTCCGACCCCACATATATTCGTCCCATCCACTCCCCGGACCAAACCCTAGCCACTCCACTCTACTCTGCCCCAAGCTCCCGTACGGCAATCTCTGGCCTTGTTCGACATAGCGGATAGCAGATCTGACTCTGACCACTCTCGGTCAGTCGACTAGGATTTGGAGTTTATGATGCATGTGTAATTTGGATTCGGAGTTTGCTAATTGAGGTATCTCGATATGAAAATAAAAATTGAAGGTGTGTGTCTTCTGTTCGCCGGACGCGGCCAGTCGCGTCCGCCGGTTTAGCTATGTGGCTATAGATGCTCTTACATCCCAGCTGTTTATGGAAAGCCAACCAAGTACTGCCACGAAATCTGGCTACGGACGGGCATGGAGTTATTTTCTTTCTTTTACAGAAAGAAGCGTGAAGGAAATCATGCTAGAAACAGAAAGGATGTCCTTGCCAGGGCATTGACCTGCTTGTGTACATAAGCAACGGATAACTAGAAGGATATTTTCTGAATACGAAGAGCTGACCTAGGCCTTTGTACCATCGTAACAGCAAAAACATAGAAGAGGCGGGACTGCGCCATTACAAAAGCTCCAGGTAAATGACTCGTACAGTCCACAGCGAAGAACATCAATCTCACCACTCCGAACCGCTCGGTCAACCAGCAAGATGAATTAGATCTTAGAGACCGCTTCCCGTCGCTTTGCTGGTAGGAGGGCTTTCCACTGAAGCACCAGAGCCACCGGTCTATACTCACAGAAGAGGAAACTTCACGGTTAAACACCTGTCATTTCTGGTAATGACCAGGCCATGCCGGCAAATGTAGAGACCTAATGCAACCCTTCAACACCCCCATCGCCACTGATCCCTGCAACTGCCTCAAAATTCTCATCTTGATCTTGTATGCCGTTGACAAATACGCTGATCGGGTTCAGATGCTCAGCTACTTCCTTCCTCACCGTCTCAATCGTCAAGATGACACCACGGTTGTTGCTGTAGCGTACGTTGTAATGGATGGACACCTCCGACACGGAGCAGAGGTTGTTGATACCCGCAAGAACGCTGCCTGATCGACTCACTGGGTGTCCGCCAATCTTCATCTCGAGATATCTTAACCTCTGCATGGCACCTTGGCTGAAAGTGAGCCATGGGAATCGGCAGCCAATGCACAACCTCTCAAGCTTGCGGAACCCAGCCCTGCCAATCACTATTGCTTCCTCTGGGAGGAAGTCCAGACCGAGCGAAAGGTGCTCCAAGCTCGGCAAGTTCGTTAGGATACTCAGATCTTCTGTCACTAGCCTCAAAACCGTGATCTCCACAAAAGCAAGGCAATCGAGCCCCTGGAACCATTGTGGAAGCCTGACGAACCTTCCACCACCCGTCACCTTGAATTTCTCAAGATCATTGGACCGACCTTGATCAGGCAGAGAATCTAGGAACTCAACGCAAGAACCTTGTCCGCCATGGATCGACAGAGACTTGAGCCCCCGCCATTTTTGGAAGGAACAGTGCAGAGCTTCTTGGTATCTTCTGTTGGAGCACTGGTGAAAAGACCATGTTATGGCCAACTCTGTTAGTTTCTCCATTCCACCAAGCGCCTCTACGAGTCTTGCGGAGCATACGCTTAGATGAACGGTTGCTAGAGTACGAAGATCCAAGAGACACCCAATCCCATCGGGAATTGTCGTTCCACCGTTGCGGCCATCTCCATAATCGCCAATGAGCAGATGCCTCATCGACCGCATCTTCCGGATTTGTTCCGGCAGCTGCCTGACTGGCGTGCTCCTTAGGTCCAGCATCTCCAACCGTGACAGCTCGCACGCTTCTGATGGGAGCTCACTGACCTCTGTGTGGCTCATGTCCAACGTTTCCAAACTGCGCAGCTCCTTGATCTTGGCAGGGAGCTTGCGGACTCTTGTATTCTTCACGCTCAGATAACGGAGAAGGAGCATCCTGCTGCTGCATATCAACAACATGTCTTCGTCCTTGAAGCACTGCCAACCTTCAAGGTCCAACACCACCAGATAGATAAACTTATCAAGAGGGAATAGTAGGTCGTCCACCGCACCAGATATAGATAACGAACGAGCGTTGTGGAAGTGAGAAAGGTTGCTTCTTCTACTCAGAAGCATTTCGAGCTCCCGGTCAGGCTGGTTTACAGACAACCACCGCAGTTTCTTGTTTCCCATTGCTTCTGGAGAAGCGCAGCGCATGCCGCTGGCACAAGCAAAGCCCTTGTCATCCAATCTGTAAGCCAGGAACTGCAGCATGAAATAATTTACTTGCCAACGGCAATTTTCCTCCACTTGAGTGGTGGGCTCCCAAATGTTTATTGCTCGCGTGACGACGTTCCTGTCGATAAGCATGGAGAAACACGCCTCTGCTTCTTCATACGAACCACTCAGCCCTTTGGCGATCCATTTCCGAATGAGACTATCCTTGTTAAACATATAACCCTCAGGAAACATGCTCATGTATAGCAGCAATACTTTCGACCAGTATGGAAGATCATCATAAGTAGGATACAATGTTTGTTCGAATTGCTTGAGCAGTCTGGGAAATTGGGGAACTTCTTCTACCAGGCAGTCCAGGCTACCGTTGCTATAGAATTTCTGGACCTCTTGTTCTCTCAACCAGTCAGCCATACCAGATATGAAGAATGGTATACCTTGACAGCGTCTCAAAATTTCATCACGAGATTGCTTCAAATTGTCTGGCCACAAATAGTTCTTGGAGCCGAAAACACTTTGCAACAGAAGCATTTGTGAATCTAGCTCGTTAAGAGGCTTAACCTCATGCATCAGACCATTGGAACAACATGTGTACCAAGCCACGCTCCTGATTCGTGTAGTTACTATTATCCGACTTCCTCTGTTATTACGTGGCAAAGCACTGCTGATGATATCCCAATCGGATTCTTTCCAAAGATCGTCAATTACGATGAGGTACCTATTGGTGACAGTTTGAAAGGGACAATTGAATAGCTGGTCAATAGGTCTTAAATAGATGTCGTTTCTCATACAAAAAAAGAACTTAACTAGTCAATAGTTGGACATTGTATATAATATAACAATTAACTGAAATAAACTTGAGGATAAAAACAGTGAATTGAATAGTCCATATATCACACTGAAAATAGGATTATTACATATTGAAGATGGATACCATCGACTAAGTTATGAAGTGTAGTATTGGTCATCCTACTTTATATTGTGTTTCTCATAATATGCCACCATAAAATGGGATGAATAAATACTACAAGGCGATTAGATTCATACTCAATCTATCGTGTAATTTAGTCTTCTTTGTCCCATATTGAGATATAATAAAGAAAAGAATAAAAACAGTGGATTAAACAACATGTATCTGAGATATAAGACATGATGCATAAGCATAAAAATAGTGGATTGAACATCACATATATCAAGTTGAATATATATATATAATATAGTACACGTACTACGTGGTCCTTCTAGTGTAATAACCTCTACCATTTCACTAATAGTGGTACTCAGCAGATTTAACTTCTTGTCATTTCCAATAAGGCATGGACAATTTTAATATAGTTCATTGTCATTTTTGTCTGATGTGGTAGAGGTACAAGTTACACTACTATTAGCAAGTAGCTCTTAGCTGGTATTCACTGTAATCAGGTCTTTTTGGTGGCACCACTATATTTCCGTCATACCGCCCAAAAGATCCAGTAAAATGCCTTTGAGTTCGAGTCCCATATTTAAAAACGTCGAACATGGTAAGCACTTCTCAAGAAGGACAATTAAGAAAATGAAGAACTCAAGAAGGTAGCTGGAAAAACGACAAAGCTGATATAGGATAAGTAAGCAACACAAACGAAGAAAATGAGAGAAGAATGACATAAATCCATCACATTTCTTTTGGTGCAACAAAGATTGAAGAGAAAACAGACGCCGGCTTTGAGTTATTTGTTGATGTCTTGATCTTGTAGTATGGTATGTTATATCATTTCATAGATGTTTGAATATTACCTGAATAGTGCTATCGCTTGAATGATGGTTGAATGAGAATTAAAAATAATTTTTGTTGTGTTATATACTAATATAAAGCAAAACACCAGGTGAGGTTCACATATGATTGTGCTAGAGCTATCATATGCAGTTGTCTCCCACTAGGAGAAATTGAGTGGAGGATAAAGACAGTAGGTTGAACAACAATATATCATGTTGCAAATAGGATGATATGTACAGAAGGATGTAGAATGGCATACGATCGGCTAAGTTAGGAAATGTAGTATTGTCCATCCTATTTTATATTATTCTTAACATGGTATGCCAATATAAAATGGGATGAATAAATCTACATGGTGAACAAGTTCATATTCTCTATCATGTAATTTAATCTTCTACCTTGTCTCCCACTGAGAGAAATTAGAAGAGAGGATAAAGATGGTATCTTGAACAATAGGTATATCAGGTTGAAGATAGAATGAATACATATCAAAGGATACAATCGACTAAGATATGAAATGCATTATTGTTCATCCTACTTTAGATTGCATTTCTCATGATATGTCAATATAAAATGGGATGAATAGACATTACATGATGATTAGTTGCATATTCAATCAATCGTGCAATTATCTTCTGCTTTAGTCCGCACTAAGAGAAATTAAAGTAGCGGAAAAATATAGTGGGTTGAACAACACGTATCAGATTGATAATAAGATGGATACATACTGCACATATTACGACTTCTACTGTATACTAATCATCTCTACCATTTGACTAATAGTTGTACCCAACAGGCCAACACGGATTTTACCTATCCATTCAATTTCCAAATAAAGCATGGACAAATTAAATCAAGTTGATTATCATTACTGTGTGATGAAGGGGAGTCTTGGCGCGGCGGTAAAGCTGTTGCCTTCTAACCATGAGGTCATGGGTTCGAGTCCTGGAAACAACCTTTTGCAGAAATGTTGGGAAAGACTGCGTACAAAGACAACTACATGCACCGGACTGCCCTTTATAATTACTGTGTGATGTGGTACATGTACAAGTTATATTATTTTTCAATAGCATTAAGTAGCTCTTAGCCGGTATTTTTGATTATCGGTGTTTTCCTGAAATAAGGCGTGTATAGTGGCGCTGCTATATTAGGTGACACTGCACACAAAATCCAGTAAAATAGCATTCATAATCCAGATCTGACAATCTCAACCTAATAAATTCTTGAGAAGTACTTGAGGTAGTTGAGACAATGCAGAAGGACTTGAGAAGACAACCGGAAAAGTGTAGAAGACAAACTTCTCGGAATGACTTTGAAGGAGCCAACAAAGCTTTTCGGTCCCAAACAAGTTAGGGTAGACTAGAGTTGAAACCCATAACATCTCGAAACCTAGTCATGGTTCTGCCACATGGATAGCTAACTTCTCATGGCTAGTCTTTGGTGATATTACAGTCCTTCAAATCTCTCTTTACGGACTCCTCCCTTGTCGAGTTTGGTTGACCCCAATTGTAACAGCCAAGGTAGTACCCTAATTAGAAATTGATTTTTATTTATTTTTGCATCATAAGCATTGCATAAGCGTCATTCTGCATTAATTAAACAGATAAATTTGGATATTTTATTTTACCATTTTGTTAAATAATGAATAAGTACACCCTTCTCCCTTTTGGCGTTTTAGCCTGAGACCCACCTCCACACTTGGCACATAGCATTTTTGTCATATTTGAGAGCTACCCAAATTATTTCACAGTTTTGGCCCAAACCTAGCTATCACTTGTAGTTCAAACACATTTATCCAATTAAATCGATTTATTTTCGGAATAAAATTAAATGAAGTCCAAATGGGTTGATTATTTTTGTGTAGCCTCGTTATAATGTAGAGAGACCACATATAAAAGTTTATCCAATTCGGAGTTCGTTTGGTGCCCCAAATAATTTGTTCTATATCCCTACATCCTTTTAATGAATAAAATGTTTTGTTAAATAAAATTTCCTCATGGACCAGCCCATCTCTCCTTTCACAGCCATAGCCCACCCTGCTATATTAGGCAACCCCCCTCTCCCCCAATTTTGAAAACTCTTAGTTTGGAGGGAATCATTCCACCCCAAACCCTAGCCGCCGCCCAAGCTCCGAGATCTGTGTCGCCGATCTGACGGCTCCCGCACTGCCGCAGTCCCACAAGAATTTACAACCTTTTCCCTCAATTGATGCAAATCAGAAGGTAGCATTTCAGGAACGGATTTGTTGACGGATGAAGTTAGCTGGTTATCTCACAGACAGTGGTATGGGCAGGGATATGGACGCCCTTTGCTTTTTCTTTAAGTCCTTCTTAAGGAAATTTGTATTCTTTACCTATGTAAGGTATATTCGCTTCCATTGTATGAGTTGTGTCTTGGTCAAAAGACCCTTATTGTATTTCTTTGTTAAATTTGACTCTCTGGAATTATTGCATATAAATATGTTGTTGTTGTGGATTCTTTCATGACTTGTGTCAGTCAAAAGACCCTTATTGTATTTCTTTGTTAAATTTAACTCTCTGGAATTATTGCATATAAATATGTTATTGTTGTGGATTCTTTCATGACTTGTGTTGTGACACTGACACTCCACCCATTTGGGGTGCACGTTTCCACGTTTACGTTGTGTGAATGTGGCAACTTAGGATCAGTATTATGCGAAGGCTAGCGGAGGTTGCCAGATCTGCATAGTGCCCATTCCGGGACGCTGCACATACCACCCTTCACATTATTCTCACACTTTATCCTTCCGCTATGCACCGATGCTTCTAGAGGCTTGCGTTGTATATGGCCAAACCATCTTAGATGATATTGGACAAGCTTCTCTTCGATCGGTGCTACACAACTCTATCACGTATATCATCATTCCAGACCTGCTCCTTTCTTGTGTAGTTGTGTGACCACACATCCATCTCAACATGGGCATCTATACTACACCTAACTGTTGGACATGTTTCCTTTTAGTTGGCCAACATTCTACGCCATACAACATTGCAGGGTGAATCGCCGCCCCATAGAACATGCCTTTTGGCTTTTGTGGCACTCTCTTATACAAAGAATGCCCCAAGCTTGGTGCCACATCATCCATCCGGGTTTGATTCACTGGCTCACATCTTCATCGATGTCACCATCCTTCTCCAACATTGACCCCAACTACCGAAGGGTGTCCTTCTGGGTACCACCTTCCCATCAAGGCTAACCCCTCCTCCCCGTGCCTAGTAGTATTGAAACTGCACCTCATGTACTCATTTTTAGTTCTACCAAGCCCAAAACCTTTCGATTCCAAAGTTGTGTCCACGGCTCTAACTTCCTATTAACCCCGTCTGACTATCGTCAACTAGCAGCACGTCATCAGCAAAGAACATACACCATGGATATCTCCTTATATAACCCTTGTGACCTCATCTGCCACCAAAGAAAAATGATAAGGGCTCAAAGCTGACCCTTGGTGCAGTCCTATAATGTGGGAAAGTCATCACTGTCGCTATCACTTGTTTGAACACTTGCCACAACATTATCGTACACATCCTTAATGAGGGTAGTGTACTTTGTTGGGACATTGTGTTTCTCCAAGGCTCGCCACATGACCCTACATGGTACCTTATCGTAGGCCTTCTCCAAGTCAATGAACACCATATGCAGGTCCTTCTTTTGCTCCCTATATCTCTTCATAAGTTGTTGTACCAAGAAAGTGGCTTCCATGGTTGACTTCATAGGCATGAAACCAAACTTTTGTCACACTTGTTATTCTTTTAAGCGGTGCTCAGCTCAATGACTCTCTCCCATAGCTTTATTGCATGTCTCATCAACTTAATTTCAGGGTAATTGATACAACTTTCAACATCCCTCTTATTCTTGAAGATTTTTACTAATATACTCATCCTCCATTATTCAACTTTGAAGGAGCTATATACTCCCTCTATCAACTTTCATAAGAGATTTTAGGTCACTAAAACGTCTTATAAAAGTTGACAAAGGGAGTAAAAAACTAACTGCATTATCTTCTATCACAAACGGATTCGAAACTATAACAGGCTGTGAAGAAGCTTATTACAAGCGGTTCATCTAAGCCATCCGCGAAAGTCTGATCTCAGTCGAGGCCTGTGACCACTGGGCGCCATACACAGTCATGAATTGTCACAATTCGCTAGCAATCGGATTTTAGAACTGACTGAGATGCCCTTTTTTTAATATTCAATTCTCCTACTTTATGCATTGAGAAGCACAGTTTGCATTGAGAAATGTCAAAAGAAACAGATTAATTCGTGCATAAAAGGGGTGAGTACTTGAGATTAGGATTTATCTCATTGTGTATCTTGATAGATTCTCAAAGTATTCATAGATGTAAATCATGTTATAACATGAGCACCCAGAAAAAAATCCAAATATATTACCAACCATACCCTGCACAAAAAATAAGGTAACATATTCAACTTATCTTTTAAACCATGGAACTGCAAGCACTTTTTTTTGTTAAGACAAATTTGATCATATTTTATTCACAGTTGTTTACATACAGGTGATGTAATAACTTATGGAAGTAGATGGTAGATGATGGTTATTCCTCGTTGATGTATCACGATGCATTTGATAAATAGCACGCACACACATAGTAAAAATGCTATGGTGGACATGGTTCCACATGCACCGGCATAAACAGTAACATCTTAAAATAGCAATTTTTAAAATAATTATATATTTTTTTAACAAACATCGTCTGAGTGTTCTACTCACGTGTGAATTTTCGTGAATAAATCACATCGGTAGTGTTCTACGTGAACAAAATAAAACCAGACTTCCAAAATGCTTTTAAAATGGTCTTTTTAGAACACTGATTTTGCCTTTTTGTCCAAAATATCATGGATGTCACTTCTTCACGGAAATCCACACATGGGTGTAACACTTGGACCATGTTTATCAAAAAAATTACAGAATTATCGTTATTATTGTTCTTGCTGCTTCTTGTTATTGTTATTGTTATTTTGCTATTTTCCTGATTTCACTGTTTATCTGGGTGCATGTGTACTCAAGAGCCAAACATCCGCGTCACACACACCTATGCACAATTTTCCTTTACAAGGGCATGTATAATAGTTGATAAGGTAGTCACATCTTAATCTTGTCACATAATTTAGATAAGACAATGAAAATACAAATACAAAGGGTTATCTTCTTAGCCTTATCTCTAGTGAGTAGACATGCCTAAATCTGAGGTGAGAGAAACTGTGCTAAGAGATCATCTCTTCATTAAGAGAAGGCCATCATTTTCTTCTTTTTCTCTGTCCTCCACCTCAGCATTTATCCTATGTGCCACACCTAAGATAGCATCTTTGTACATGCCCTAATGAGTACAATGTGGACGAGGACACACACCACCACGAGAAGCAGCAGTGTTGGCAGGATGATAACCCTCTGGGGTCAGAGACATGATTATCAATGGTTTTACATAGTTTTTACATTTTTTTTAGAGAAAAGTATGTTTTTGGCCCCTCAAGTTCCTCAAAAGTATTGACTTGGTCCCTCAAGATTTTTTGGTATACATTTGGTCCTTCAAGTCTCAAAACCGGATAGGCTTGCTCCAAAACCAGATTTTAAGCACGTTGACCGGGTTTGACCATGTTTGACCGATGAACACTAAATTAAAAAAATAGCAAAAATAATCAAAAAAGTCTGAAATTTTGTGGCAACCAAGATGCTTGGGTACGCTAGGTCGTGAAAATTTGTGTGGTGTTTCGACATTCGAGGAGCTCGTGGCCAAAAAGAACAAATTTGGGCTCACAAAAAAAGCCAAAACTTGTTTTCTTTCCTAGAGTTCCTCGGATGTTATTTGACCACAAAAAAATTATACGCACCTAGCGCACCCCAAGCATGTAGGTTGTCACGAATTTCAGATTTTTTTTGAATTTATTGCTACTTTTTTTCCAATTTACTGTTAATTGGTCAAACCAGGTCAAACGTGGTCAAACCTGGTCAAATTGCTCAAAATCTGGTTTTGGACCAAACTTATCCGGTTTTGAGACTTGAAAGGACCAAATGTATACCAAAAAATCTCGAGGGACCAAGTCTATACTTTTGAGGAACTTGAGGGACCAAAAACATATCTTTCCTCTTTTTTTATATGAACACTGACATGTATATGAAGGATTGCTAAAAAGTTGTGGGGTCAGCTGGCCATATTGCTATAATGTCGAATTGCCATTGACGACAAGCATACGTTCAAATGACAACAAGCATAAGCCCGCTTACTGAGGGAGTCCTGGATTAGGGGGTGTTCGGACGGCCGGACTATGGGACCGTGAAGATACAAGACTCAAGACTTCGTCCCGTGTCCGGATGGGACTCTCCTTGGCGTGGAAGATAAGCTTGGCGATCCGGATGTTAGATCTCCTTCTTTTTAACTGACTCTGTACAACCCTAGCCTCCTCCGGTGTCTATATAAACCGGAGGGTTTAGTCCGTAGGGGGAGGACAATCATAATCATCATAGGCTAGCTCCTAGGGTTTAGCCTCTACGATCTCGTGGTAGATCAACTCTTGTAATACTCATATCATCAAGATCAATCAAGCAGGAAGTAGGGTTTTACCTCCATCGAGAGGGCCCGAACCTGGGTAAAACATCGTGTCCCCTGCCTCCTGTTACCATTAGCCTTAGACGCACAGATCGGGACCCCCTACCCGAGATCCGCCGGTTTTGACACCGACATTGGTGCTTTCATTGAGAGTTCCTCTGTGTCATCACTGCAGGGCTCGATGGCTCCTTCAATTATCAACAACAACGCGGTCCAGGGTGAGACTTTTCTCCCCAGACAGATCTTCGTGTTCGGCGGCTTCGCACTGCGGGCCAATTCGCTTGGCCATCTGGAGCAGATCGATAGCTACGCCCCTGGCCATCAGATCAGGTTCGGGAACTTGAACTACACGGCCGATATCCGCGGAGACTTGATCTTCGACGGATTTGGGCCTACGCTAGGAGCGCCGAACAGTCACGACGAGCACGGCTTAGACCTGCCATCAGACAATACTCGGGATATCGCACCTGCAAGAGCCCCGGACCTAAATCTGGGGCAGATCGTGTCGTCCGAGGACGGGTGGATGGACCCCGCCCCGGAGGCCGCATACTCATCGGTGGTAGAGCCGAACACGGACTCCACCTCCAAGGAAGTCTATGTCACTGGACCCCCGGACTTGTGTCCGGCTGTAGGTTCCAGACCGCGCGCCCCTGAGCCCGCCGAATCTGGTTGGGCTCCAGTAATGGAGTTCACCACCGCGGATATCTTCCAGCACTCGCCCTTTGGCGACATGCTGAATTCATTAAAGTCTCTCTCTTTGTTAGGAGACTCTTGGCCGAACTATGTCCGGCTCGAATGGGAAGCAGGCGACGAGGAAATTCGTTACCCACCCACCACCCACTCCATTGCCACTGTCGATGATTTGACCGACGTGCTTGACTTCGACTCCGAAGACATCGACGGTCTAGACGACGATGCAGGAGAAGAGCAGGAACCACCGCCCATGGGGCGTGGGACAGACACCTCCTCGTATGATATATATATGGTGGACACTCCCAAAGAAACCAATGGCGATGAGGCAATAGAGGATAACACCTCAAGGAAAAAATCAAAGCATGGGCGTCATCGGCGCCACTCTAAGCCCCGGCACAACAGTACCGGCACAGGAGACGAAAACAATCCAGATGATGCCGAAGACGAATACAATCCCGATCAGCCTGCCTTCGAGCAGGCCGGACAGGAAGACGGGCAGATTAGCCCAGATGAACAGGCGACGAACGGATACTCGAAGGAGGACAACCACATGCCTCCCTCCGAAGACGAGGTGAGCCTCGGCGACGACGAATTCGGCGTACCTGAGGATCCCGTAGAGCAGGTTCGCTTCCAGCGACGGCTTATGGCCACTGCAAGAAGCCTGAAAAAGAAGCAGCAGCAGCTCCAAGTTGACCAAGATCTGCTCACAGACAGATGGACTAAGGTCCTGGCAGCCGAGGAATACAGACTCAACCGCCCCACCAAAGGATACCCAAAGCACAATTTGCTACCTCAACCTGAGAAGGAGGTCCTAAAGCCCACACCCCGACGCCAATACATCACGGTCTGGGGCAATACGCAGGAAACGCGAGACAACATCCATAAACCACGACGCAACAGACATAAGCGTCACAAAAATAATGGTGACACCCAAGACATGACAGTCGGTGCCAGATTCCGCGGCTCCCAGTCCGGTCAGCGGAAAGAGAACAATATAGGCCCGTCCAGCCCGGGCAGCATACTCGACCAATCATGTCAAATTCATGGTACCCCTGGAAGGACAACCAATCATACCAATAGAGAAGGTCGGATCTTCAAAACAAAACGGCCGGTCGCACACCGGAAACAATAAAAAGGGGTCTCAAAGCTATGAAGCCAACGAAGAGCCCAGACCATCAAGCATTATGAGGTAAAAGAAAAATCCTCCGCAAACCAACAAGGGAACGAATGTGTACTCCTCGGGATGCCGACTCAACAACACAAGTCACCCCGCGGTACAAAAATACGGCCGATCATCTCCGATCACACAGACCATCCAGCCAATCTCAACCATGGCAATTCAATCGAACTTACCATCGACCCAACAGTTGGTGGGTTCCACCTCACAGGAGCCCCTATGGGCATAAACAGCAGCTCAAACTTGCTGCGCCAAGACACAGTTCACCAGATAGGTATTGATCGCTCGAGGATCAAACCCACTAAAAACATCTTCTCAAAGATGTCGTTCCAGGTGTAAACGCCAAGTCTTACAGGCACACCACCCTGGAGGTTGTCTTCGGATCACCAAACAAACACCATACCGAAGAGTAAGTCTTCGGCATTGTCCCCTTATACAGTAACTACTATATACTACCGGGACGAACCGCGTTGGCTCGACTCAACGTGGTACCATATCATGCCAAACCCACGTGACATGGTCACAATTATGGGCAAGGCCGAACTCCACCCCGAGATTGGAAGGTATACCGCCGCTGAGGTAGCGAGTTGTGCCCTCCTATCGAACTTCGATTCGACAGCCAACCCCCCGGACACCAACAAAGGAGTCCGAGCTACTTTACGGCATGACAGCCCGGTTCGACCAGGCTCCGATCAACCACCCTATTACACACAAATGCCTCTAAGCATTTTTCTTTACAGGCTCACCTTTTCGCTGAACATGACTGGCGACATGGAATCAGCTCGGACACACAAAGAGGGAATACACAAGTATTCCCCAAGAAGACAGTCCGGATACACTTCGGATCCGTACATAGCTTCCTCCCGTCCGGTCGCAACAGGTTCCGCCAGTATACCTCCTTTCATAACATAAACCACACTTATACGCATAGGCGTGTCACTCCACTACAACATGTAGAACTATATGACACTTACCGTCCGTCATTCCTCATTGACGCCTTTTTCGTCATAACGGCACTCGCACATAGTGTCATGCCCCACTATGCCAGGGGCTTCATTGTCCTTATAATATGGCAACAAAGTCCGGCCACCCTCTCGGTCGCTCGGCACCCCGAACTTATAACACTATATGCATCAGCTCCGAATCATGTCTTGGGTCATTAATTGGGTTTGCCCGGCTCCCATGTTTTGGTACCTTACGTTCCGCTCCATCGGCTAAGGTAGCACTGGGAGAACTACTGCGATTGTGTCCCGGTTTTTCCGGACGAGCACCTCAGTAGAGAAAGCCGAAAACTGACTGTCATGATACGGCGAGAGCTGGTCAGCTGTTCGAGAGGTTGTAAAATCTTTAAAGATTTATTCCGCATAATGCCATAACAAATGCAGAGTGCGACGGATCGGTCTTCCGATCAGGCGTTGTTAGAGCCCCTCGTACGGTCTTCCGAACACCAGGGGTTGTGCCTACCATACTCGAATTCCTATGGCTAAGTGAGAGTGATAAAACCCTATAGTCTGATTGCCTGGTTCGCTGTGATGAACACCTCCTTCAAGGACCCAAAAATGGGATAAAGAGTGTTCAGGTATATCCCGAACAACCCCGTACTTTCTACGTGGGGGCAGAAGCCGACGACTGGCCAACTCTCGGGATTCATATATACTAAACGGCTGCACAGGAAGAAAAAGAACTTTCATCTAACAGGCAATAAATAATAACAGTGCCAGTATCCCGCATTACAAAGGACAGCATGACTGCCTTCAGGGAAATATAGTGTCTTTGGTACATTGTTCCACCACAAGGCGGGCTCCTTTCAGGACACCATCATAATATAATTCGGGCTTGCGGTGCTCCTTACCCTCCGGTGGTCCCTCAGTCATCAGCTTTTCAGCATCAAGCTTCCCCAAGTGCACCTTCGCACGGGCAAATGCCATGCGTGCACCTTCTGTACAGACTGACCGCTTAATGACTTCGAGCCGAGGGCAAGCACTAACAATCCGTGCACAAGTCCGAAGTAACTGCTTGGAATTGGCTCAGCGGGCCATAGCCGGACAACTAAGTCCTTCATGGCTAGTTCGGCCGCTTGGTGCAGTTCGATCAGCTGCTTCAGCTGATCGACAAAGGGCACCGGATAATTCGGCGCCAAATACTGCAACCAGAAATGCTTCTCCGCAAACTTCTTCTCTTCAGCCCGGTAGAATTGGGCAGCATCAGATATGCTGCATGGCAGGTCTGCGAACGCTCCTGGAGAAACAAGTATTCAGTTTGTCGCTTAGAGTTTCTCCTATTACTATATAAAAATCGCTTTGAGTAAAAAAGCCTTACCAGCCGCAATCCTCCTTGCCTCCTGAATGTCCTTGAGAGCACCTCGGGCTTCCTCCCAAGCATCATTTGCGGCTTGGAGAGCTTGGGCGAGTTTGAATTATTTCCTTGCTAGACTCTGCTCCAAGGTCTCGCTTTTCTTCACGGGCTCCTGGAGCTCTCGTTCAGCTTCAATGACCCTGGCCTCGTGCTTCTCGCGAAGAGCCTGCTCCGCGGCGGCCTTCTTGTCGGCTTCGGCCAAAGCCTTCTTCAGTGCCTCAATTTCGGCATTTGCTCCTAGAGCACACAATACAAATATTTTCATCAGGCACAACTACTCATTTGTAATTAACTTATCAAAAGGTTTCGACATACCTTGCTTGTCCTCCAACTGCTTCTTCACTCGGCCAAGTTCTCCTTCGGCCCGTTCCAAACTCTGCTTTAGTCCGGACACCTCAGCAGTATGAGAGGCGGTCATCGCTACAGACGCTTGTTTTCAAACAAAGAGATATATGTCATCAACCGAGTCTCCTGCGAAGCGGAAATTTGATCCCCTGTCCGGTTCTCTCTCTTTCACCGGACAGTGCATCAGGGGCTACCGTTCATACTATGACAATCTTCAAAGGTTTGTAAAAGCATACCTCAAAGCCTATTATAAGGCTAAGGCAGGATTCATTCAGTCCGCTCTCAGCGGACTGAATCTTTTCAATCACCGCACCCATGAGGGCGCGATGTTCATTGACGATGGAGGCATTCTTTAGCGCTGTCGATAGGCCGCCCTGCAGCTCTGCTTGGACAGAGGTTGCTGGCAGAGCGGGCTTGCCTCCCTCCGTCAAGGGGGGCTACCCGCCTGATCCTGGAGCTTCAAAGGTCTCCAGGACCATGTCCGGTTGCGGGCTGAATCTAAAATCGCCCCCGCCATCGACGTTCATGGGAACCGTTGCCCCCGTGTATCCGGCCCCAGAGGCGTGCCCTCCCTGGTCTGGGTCCTGCTGAGACGACACCTCGGTGTCACGCCCAAACTTCGGGGAAGGGGCCTTCGGAGGCGTCTCGCTCTCCAGGGCATCTGAGCTCAGCGAATCCTCCGAGGAGGACTGTTCGGCGCGAGACCTCGCCGGGCTGCACAAAGTATGGCGCAAGTTAAAATATTGCACCTTAGTAATCCGGGGCGCTTAGGCGTATTCGGATTTCGTGTACTCACGATTTTACCAGGGGCTGGGCCCTGGGATCCCACTCCAGGCTACTATTGGTAGCCGTGGTGGACGCCTCTGGAACGGGATTTTTTTCCCTCTTCGACGATTCGGCCTCCAAGGATGAGGAGGCCGTCCTTTTCTTCCCTCCCCCCGTGGAGGACTCGTCTTCTTCCTCCTCCTCTTCGTCTTCGGAGGAAGGATGGGCGATGGAGTCTTCGGATTTGGTGTCCGAAGCACCGCGGCGACGGAGGCCGCTCCGGGTCTCCTTGGCCTTCTTGGAGGCCTCTTTCTTCGGCGCCTCGTAAGGCGCTGGGACCAGCATCTTCGTCAGAAGAGGTCCTGCCGGTTCCTCCGGCAGTGGGGCCGGACAGTGTATCCGCCCCACCTTCTTTGTCCATTCCTGGGATAATTGCGGAAAGCGTGATAAAGCGTCTCCCTCGGGATATGCCAGCTAAACATGGATAGACAGAACATAGCGATAACTTACTGGACTTGCAGAGCGGGACAGTTGATACCCGCGGTCCTCGGCGGAGCCCGGCCACAGTTTGCCGGACTTGAAGAGCACCTTCCAGATATCCTTGTGTGAGGAGCCGTAGAGCTCCCGCAGGGTCTGGTGCTCGGCCGGGTCGTATTCCCACAAATTACAGGCCCGGTGCGTATTCCCACAAATTACATGCCTGGTGCTGGCAAGGGAGAACCAGGCGAACTAACATCACCTGGACTACATTGACGAGTTTGACATCCTTGTCTACCACGCCCTTGACGCGTGTTTGGAGCACCGACAGCTCGTTGGATGAGGACCAGTTCAGACCCTTCTTGGGCCAGGACGTGAGCCGCAGGGGGGCTCCGAATCTGAATTCAGGAGCAGCAGCCCACTTTTTACCGCGCGGCTCGGTGATATAGAACCACTGCTGCTGCCACTCCTTTTGACGGAATCATTGAAGGTGCCCGTCGGCCATGTGACCTTGGGCATCTTGCTCACCATGGCGCCGCCGCACTCAGCGTGCTCGCCGTTCACCACCTTGGGCTTCACATTGAAGATCTTCAGCCATAAGCCGAAGTGGGGCGAAATACG
This sequence comes from Triticum dicoccoides, assembly GCF_002162155.2. NCBI lineage: Eukaryota > Viridiplantae > Streptophyta > Magnoliopsida > Poales > Poaceae > Triticum > Triticum dicoccoides. The sequence goes on along the minus strand of NC_041383.1, from coordinate 488,592,728 downwards.
GAGAAAGGCCTCACACACGACGATAAACGTCGAGATGTTAAGGAAAAAATTAGGGGACAGATCATGAAAATCAATCCCGTAATAATACATGATGCCACGAACAAATGGGTGAAGGGGAAACCCGAGCCCGCGGACAAAATGAGAAAGAAACACGACCCTCTCGTGGGGCTCCGGATTGGGGACGATCTGTCCCGCCATCGGAAGACGGTGGCCGATTTTCTTGGCCAGGTACCCGGCCTCTCGAAGCTTTTTGATATCCTTCTCCTGGACGGTAGAGGCCATCCATTTGCCTCCTGCTCCGGATCCGGACATCTTCGGAGAACCTCTTTTCGGTGGAGGAGACGAGTGCTTGGGCACTAGGGCTCGAGCGAAGGGGAATGGACGAGCAGAAGGGAGAGGCGTGGGTAAAGAAGAAGAGGCCTTATCTCTTTATAGAGCCAATAAAAACTTTTGCGCCTCCCTACTTGCCTGGTGGAACCTGCTCGTTCCCCACTCGCCGCGATTGGCGGTACGATTGGGCTACCCGCGCCCATATTGATAAAAGCCCCGTGGTAAGGGGAACACGATCTCTGCTTCGACAAGACATGCCCGGGAAACCGCCTCGCAATATGTGCGGTGGCTGGCTGGGGGAGGACGGTTCGATGATGGCTCGACCATGGTGTGATGTCACGTTATTTAAAGATTTCAACAGATTATATTCGTGGAATATCGTTCTCTACGATGGCATGTGAAAATCGTCTTGCAGAGCCGGACACGATTTAAGTGTTCGAGACTTACTTTGGATTATTCGAAGATGGAACCCGCCTTGCAATGCCGAAGACAATCTACGCGCCGGACTCATCGTCATTGAAGCCCGGTTCAGGGGCTACTGAGGGAGTCCTGGATTAGGGGGTGTTCGGACGGCCGGACTATGTACTTTGGCCCGACTATTGGACCGTGAAGATACAAGACTCAAGACTTCGTCCCGTGTCCGGATGGGACTCTCCTTGGCGTGGAAGACAAGCTTGGCGATCCGGATGTTAGATGTCCTTCTTTTTAACCGACTCTGTATAACCCTAGCCTCCTCCGGTGTCTATATAAACCGGAGGGTTTAGTCCGTAGGGGGAGGACAATCATAATCATCATAGGCTAGCTCCTAGGGTTTAGCCTCTACGATCTCGTGGTAGATCAACTCTTGTAATACTCATATCATCAAGATCAATCAAAGAGGAAGTAGGGTTTTACCTCCATCGAGATGGCCCGAACCTGGGTAAAACATCGTGTCCCCTGCCTCCTGTTACCATTAGCCTTAGACGCACAGATCGGGACCCCCTACCCGAGATCCGCCGGTTTTGACACCGACACTTACATGGCACATTTGCTTATGAGGGGAAGAGAGGAAAAGAAAAAGGGGAGGAGTTGGCTCTCATGCATGAGCCAAAAATGACTAACCTAATAGTCGACCTTATTGCCAACTCTATTGTACGAATTATTAATAAGGCTCTTGATGACATGGCAATTTTATGTAGCCACCTGCTGGCTCCACTATGGTTAGTTTTTAAGGTACTTTTATTTCTTGATGTATACCAGTACATGGTATACAAACCCGAAAGTCCTCTTCTGCGCGCGAGCTCATTTGAGCTTGCGATCAACAGTAAAATCCCAAAGAAAAATAAAACAAATTAAAAAAATTCTAACATTTTTCGTGACAAACTTTGATAAATATTTTGAGTGCTTGGAAAATTTCGTCATGAAATTCATGACATCCATGGAAGTCGTGGAAAAAATACAAAATCACCACTCCAAAATGCTTTTGAAAGTGACACTTTTGGAGTATCGACTTTCTTTTGCCACAACTTCCACGAATATCATTTCTTGATGAAATTTTGTGAGCACTCAAAACATCTGTCAATGTTTGCCCCAAAAAAATATTCAGAAATTTTTAAATACTTTTTTGGATTTTTACTGTTCACCCCATCTAATTTGAGCTCGAGCTCAGAAATACCACGTCCGTCGACATTCTGTATTTATGATGTAGTACTATTTTACTTTGCAATAAAAAATAATACACAACTATATCATTGAAATAACATAAGGGGGCATACTGTTTTCCTGCCCCAAGGCCCCCAGTATATCACGACCGGGCCTGTCCGTTACATGAGTGGGTTATATATATACAGGTTAGAACTAAATAATACCATGTTCTTTGACTGGAACTGGCAGGAGTTCTCCCGTTGCTCTATAGATTAAGAGGAGAGTACAAATTTCCAAGTTTTTCATAACCTTTTTCACGGAATCCGGGTAGAAGGTTATCTTATTATCAAGATTTCACTTACTTTTAACAATTCTTTTGTCTGTTGAAGCTACTCTTTTTTAGCGCAGTCTGTTGAAGGTACATTGTTTCGGCCAGTTGTCACGTTTGGCAAACCCACGTAATAAAACCATGAAGGTCCGCTCTAAAGATGAAGAGGGCGCAAGATGACCTTCCACTACTAAAGAATGTGGTTACTCTGATTTTGCTTAAGAATGACTACAAAAATCGGTTATCTATTAAAAAGATATATAGTTCTCAAGTTTGTAGTACGTACTAGTTATTTAGTACGCATTTCAATTTACTTGTTACAAACTGACTAAAAAAACTTCTAATCAAGTAAAAAAGGATGTACAACATTATTTTTCTAACAGAAAAAAAAGGAGAGAGATGTGAACCCCCTCTGTCAAAATTTATAATCGCAATATCAAATTACCTTTTATTGAATTAGAGCATAGGTGAATTATAGTGTGAGATAGAAATGGAAGTTAAGGTAGCAAGTGACTGATCAAGTTACCTGCGGTCTTGAAGGTACTGATCAATGTTGCGAACCAGCTCCTGCTCATCCTGGTCCTCGCCGTCTTCTGACATGGTGATTTCGGATGTCCCCGTGGATATCGACGCTGGTGCTATAGCTGCTTGTTTGTCGATCTGGCAGAGAATGTGTCTCAGAAGCACCTTGATGCAAGGCCTCGGGGACACATTGGCCAAAGCGTAGCACTCGAAGTAGGGTCCATCACCTCCGATTTGTTGGAGGTGTCGGTAGAGCTCATTGGCAAGAGCCGTTTTCCCCACCCCAGCGGGTCCAACCATGGACACGATACTGAGAGCCATGTTGTCTTCCTGGGCGGGCGTGAACCACCTGAGCAGCTTCTTTCTGGTGCTCTCGATGCCAACAAGAAGGTCCCCGCGTGCAACGGTCCCGGCCTCCGTCGCGTAGGGTTGCAGCTGCGGCATCCCACTTAAGGGGATACTATCGTCATCTCCGGCCAACATAAGATGCTCGTACCTGTAAGGTTGTCCGTTGATCCAGGAAAGCTCTTCCTCGATGAGTCGCGTTACATCCGGATGCGGTAACCGGAACTCTGAATCACAACGGAAGCAGGCAGTTCGCACATACGTTTCCTGTTCTTTTCTTGTGATGAAACGCTCGTACTTATCGAGGTGGTTCCCGATATATCGAGCAAGATTCCTCAACTTGAGCAGCCACAGCTCATAGTTCTCGACATGGTACGGTCTGAGATCCAGCAGTGGCAGAAGCTGGTCCAGTGATGCTGCGATGTCTCTCAGCTCGACCACAACGAGCCGGAAAATCTGTAATATTCGGTCATCGGCAGCACTGAGGCGCCGCCCGCTATGGTACTGCAGCAGTTCGGACATCCTCCAGGGGAGCGGCTCTATCTCCTCTAATGCTTCCTTCATCGTTTTCTTCGCCCTCTGCTCGGAAGCGGCCACCGCCCCCATAACTCTCTCGCAATCCGATCGACACTCCAGCTGGAGGTGGTCGGATAGTCGGAGAGGGATTGGAAAGAAATTAAATTAGAACTAATTGTTGTTCCGAAGAAGACGAAAGAAACTCGGAACCAGCAAATAGACTAATAACACAGTAGAATATATATTACCTATATAATGGATGCAACACGATGATCACCATTCAGTTCCGACAGATCTAGATTGAAGCCTTGAACCATGGCCGATGCGCGCAGGAGCTAGGAAGAGACTATTCTTGGTTTCGTCCCTCTCTACTATACAAGACTGTCAGTCGGCCTTCTTGGGGACAAGGTCGAGCTGTGTCTGGTGGAGCATGCTGGGAGTCTTCCTTTGACTTCTCAATGCACGGACGGGAGAGCCGGCTGGATCTGGACGCTGGGAATCAAGATTTTTTTTTTAGGGAAGGGAATCAAGATCTGATAGATGGGTGGGGTGGGGGAGTGGGTGGTGCGGGTCTGCGTACCCCGTGTGATGCTACGGGCTATGATGCACTACTTTAAGAAACATTTCTAATCTGAACTTCTAATCCAATTATGTCCCTTAATCAAATATTATGTGTCTTAGGATCTACGTACTATAGGTTTGCTCATGTGGGCCCTCGCTGGTGGCCGACATCTTATCAGGGATCATAGCATTTTTCTCTTTAGTTTTTCATCTTTTTATTCCATTTTCTTTCTTTTTCCTGTAGAAGTGTCGTGCTCTCGCCTTCCTCTGTTAATAAAAACACACCTCTTATGTGTACTTACACTCTGCCGAATTCCCTCTAAGAACTCCCATTCTAATGGAATGAATGATTCCTCTCAGTCAATGGTATACATTCCTTCAGAAACTTCAAGAAAACAACCATGCTTCATACAATTCAAGATTTTAGCTTTTTTTTATTTCTCAGCACTAGTAGAAAAGGGGGCAATGGTCCAGGCCGGGTCAGCCCATTAGTCCCGGTTCAATTCAGAACCGGGACCAATGGGGGCATTGGACCCGGTTCGTTAGCCCCGGGGGCCGGCCGGGCCACGTGGGCCATTGGTCTCGGTTCGTCTGGACCTTTTGGTCCCGGTTGGTGGGACGAACCGGGACCAATGTGCCTTGCTCCTGACCCACCACCATTTGTCCCGGTTGGTGGCCTGAACCGGGACCAAAGGCTTCCCTTTAGTCCCGGTTCAAGCCACGAACCGGGACCAATTAATTGCCTATATATACCCCGCGAGCAGAGCACTCTCACTGCTCTGTTTTTCGTGGCCGGCGAGGAGAAAGCTTTGTGGTGCTCTAGCTCACCTCCTATGCACACGAGGTGTTCGATGGAATGCCCGAGCCACACTACTTAAGCTTTCTCCTCTCCAAGCTCCACCTCCAAGCTCCATTTTTTTCAATATTTGTCTAGGTTTAGCGGTCTGTCACGTCCCGTCCCCGTCTTCACCGCCGTCGATCACCCGCGCCGATCTCGTCGCCGGCACCACCGTGGTGAGCCTCTTGTTCTTATCTTCTTTCTGAAAGGAAAAAAAACTCTTACTTGTATGTTTATTTAGATACTTGTATAATTTTCTTACTTTTATTATTGCATCTTATATAGTGCGATGGTTTTGGTATCCGCCCCCGTCGGCCCTCGTCCTGTCTATGATTCAGATGTGGTATATATTATCTTTTCATAACTATTGGTTCATTTATTGTTTATGACAATTATGCCGACCAAAGTGACATAGATTTTATTTATCTAGGAGGTTGTTGAACCGGAAATTCCAACCGACCCTATTGTCGAGAGGTTAAATTTAGTTGAAGAAAAAAACAATTTGTTGAAGGAGAAAATTAGAAAAATTGAGGAGGAGAAGATGATATTGGAGTTGCATGTTGCAGATGTCGTCAATGATCACAAGATCAAGATGGATGCAATGCGCTTGAAGATTAGAAAGATTAGAAAATATGCCATTCATACCGAGGCTTGGTATCATTATGCCGTTGGATCAGTTGTTACATTGGTTGCGATTATGATCGCATTTTTTTCGCATTGAAATGTTTTACATAGTTTCAGTGTATGGTTTAATTATTTTAGATGCTCTACAGAGCTTTATGTTGTTAGATGAGAACTATGTATGTACTTTGGTTTTAATGTGATGATGAACTTCTATTAATTTGGTCACTTAATTATCTATTCATGATATTCTGTAATGATTTTTGACACACTTAATTATATATAATGCACGCAGATGAACCGGCAATGGATGTACGGTTCAAGACACACCTCCGAGTACATTAAGGGTGTGCATGATTTTCTCGAAGTGGCTGAGGCAAACAAGCAGAATGGTTTTATGTGTTGTCCATGCCCTATATGTGGGAGTACGAAGTCTTACTCTGACCAGAAAATCCTCCACACCCACCTGCTTTACAAGGGTTTCATGCCACTGTTTGGACGAGGCACGGAGAAATAGGGGTTATGATGGTAGACGGCGAAGAAGAAGAGTACGATGACAACTATGTGCCCACTGAATACGGTGATGCTATTGAACATCAAGAGGAACCAGACGATGTGCACGATGATGCTGCAACGGGCGAAGCTGCTGAAGATCAAGAGGAACCAGACGATGTGCCCGATGATGATGATCTCTGTCGGGTCATTGTCGATGCAAGGACGCAATGCGAAAGTCAAAAGGAGAAGCTGAAGTTCGATCGCATGTTAGAGGACCACAAAAAAGGGTTGTACCCCAATTGCGAAGATGGCAACACAAAGCTCGGTACCGTACTGGAATTGCTGCAGTGGAAGGCAGAGAATGCTGTGCCTGACAAAGGATTTGAGAAGCTACTAAAAATATTGAAGAAGAAGCTTCCAAAGGATAACGAATTGCCCGACAGTACATACGCAGCAAAGAAGGTCGTATGCCCTCTAGGATTGCAGGTGCAGAAGATACATGCATGCCCTAATGACTGCATCCTCTTCCGCGGTGCGTACAAGGATCTGAACGCATGCCCGGTATGCGGTGCATTACGGTATAAGATCAGACGAGATGCCCCTGGTGATGTTGACAGCGAGCCCCCCAGGAAGAGGGTTCCTGCGAAGGTGATGTGGTATGCTCCTATAATACCACGGTTGGAACGTCTGTTCATAAATGGAGAGCATGCCAAGTTGATGCGATGGCACAGTGAGAACCGTAAGAAAGACGGGAAGTTGAGAGCACCCGCTGACGGGTCGCAGTGGAGAAAAATCGAGAGAAAGTACTGGGATGAGTTTGCAAGTGAGCCAAGGAACGTATGGTTTGCTTTAAGCGCGGATGGCATTAATCCTTTCGGGGAGCAGAGCAGCAATCACAGCACCTGGCCCGTGACTCTATGTATGTATAGCCTTCCTCCTTGGATGTGCATGAAGCGGAAGTTCATTATGATGCCAGTTCTCATCCAAGGCCCTAAGCAACCCGGCAACGACATTGATGTGTACCTAAGGCCATTAGTTGAAGAACTTTTACAGCTGTGGAATGGAAATGGTGTACGTACGTGGGATGAGCACAAATAGGAGGAATTTAACCTAAAGGCGTTGTTGTTCGTGACCATCAACGATTGGCCCGCTCTCAGTAACCTTTCAGGACAGACAAACAAGGGATACCATGCATGCACGCACTGTTTACTTGACACCAATAGTATATACCTGGCAAGCTGCAGGAAGAATGTGTACATGGGCCATCGTCGATTTCTTCCGACCAACCATCAATGTCGAAATAAAGGCAAGCATTTCAAAGGCAAGGCAGATCACCGGAAGAAGCCCGCCATGCGTACCGGTGATCACGTACTTGCTATGGTCAATGATTTACACGTAATCTTTGGAAAGGGTCCTGGCGCACTAGCTGTTCCGAGTGACGCTGGGGGACACGCACCCATGTGGAAGAAGAAATCTATATTTTGGGACCTACCCTACTGGAAAGACCTAGAGGTCCGCTCTTCGATCGACGTGCGTACGAAGAACCTTTGCGTGAATCTGCTAGGCTTCTTGGGCGTGTATGGGAAGACAAAAGATACAGCTGAGGCATGGGAGGACCTACAATGTTTGCACGAAAAAGACGGCATGCCTCCAAAGCAGCATGAAGGTCCTGCCAGCTATGCTCTTACCAAAGAAGAGAAGGAAATCTTCTTTGAATGCCTGCTTAGTATGAAGGTCCCGACTGGCTTCTCGTCTAATATAAAAGGAATAATAAATATGGCAGACAAAAAGTTTCAGAACCTAAAGTCTCATGACTGCCACGTGATTATGACGCAACTGCTTCCAGTTGCATTGAGGGGGCTTCTACCGGAAAACGTCCGATTAGCCATTGTGAAGCTATGTGCATTCCTCAATGCAATCTCTCAGAAGGTGATCGATCCAGAAATCATACCAAGGCTGAGGAGTGATGTGGTGCAATGTCTTGTCAGTTTCGAGCTGGTGTTCCCACCATCCTTCTTCAATATCATGACGCACGTCCTAGTTCATCTAGTTGACGAGATTGTCATTCAGGGCCCCGTATTTCTACACAATATGTACCCCTTTGAGAGGTTCATGGGAGTCCTAAAGAAATATGTCCGTAACCACGCTAGGACAGAAGGAAGCATCTCCATGGGCCATCAAACAGAGGATGTCATCGGGTTTTGTGTTGACTTCATTCCTGGCCTTAAGAAGATAGGTCTCCCTAAATCGCGGTATGAGGGGAGACTGATTGGAAAAGGCACGCTTGGAAGGGACTCAATAATATGCAGGGACGGATATTCTTGGTCTCAAGCACACTACACAGTTCTACAGAGCTCTACCTTGGTGACCCCGTATGTTGATGAACACAAGAACAGTCTGCGCTCCAAACACCCGGAGCAGTGCGACGACTGGATTACATGTGAACACATCAGGACTTTTAGCAGTTGGTTGGAAGCACGTATCAGAGGTGACAACACTGTTTGTGATGAGTTGTACTTGTTGTCCAGGGGACCATCTTTGACTGTATTGATTTGGAAAGGATACGAGATAAACGGGAATACATTTTACACGATTGACCAAGATCAAAAGAGCACCAACCAAAACAGCGGTGTCCGCTTTGATGCAACAACCGAGAGGGGAAAGGACACATATTATGGTTACATAGTGGACATATGGGAACTTGACTACGGAGTAGATTTTAAGGTCCCTTTGTTTAAGTGCAAATGGGTCAATCTGTCAGGAGGCGGGGTACAGGTAGACCCACAGTACGGAATGACAACAGTGGATCTGAAAAATCTTAGGTACACTGACGAACCGTTCGTCCTAGCCAATGATGTGGCACAGGTTATCTATGTGAAGGACATGTCTACCAGACCGAGAAAGAGAAAATATAAGGAAGCGAATACATCATATGATGAGCCAAAGCGCCACATAGTTCTTTCAGGAAAAAGGGACATCGTGGGAGTGGAGGACAAGACAGACATGTCTGAAGATTATGAAAAGTTTCATGAAATTCCTCCCTTCAAAGTCAAGGCTGACCCCAGCATCCTGATAAACGATGAAGATTATCCATGGTTACGGCGCAATAAGCAAATGACACAAGCGAAGAAAAAGTGAAGACTTTCTCCCGCAACTATTATGATGATACCATGCCAACTTTGTAACTGACGAGTATGATACCATTGTCCGTTTTGTACATGCACATGCTATGTGGGTCAATTTATGATACCATGCCAACTTTCAACTTTTTCATAGTTCATTTGAAATGCTTTAATGTCTTATGGTTCGGCCCTCGTAATAATTAAAAATAGCAACAATAAGTATTTTGTTGTAAGTAGAAACAAAATAAAATAAATAAAGCAAGAAAAAAACAAAAAAACAAAAAAAGTGTTTTCAAATTTGAAAACTAATGGCACTAACAGAAAGTTTATAATTTTCCTAAAACTAAAAGCAAAAACAATTAAAAAATAAAGCAAAAAACAAAAGAAAATAAATAATGCAGAAAACAAAAGAAAAAACAACAATAAGTATTTTGTTGTAAGTAGAAACAAAATAAAATAAATAAAGCAAGAAAGAAAACAAAAAAACAAAAAAAGTGTTTTCAAATTTGAAAACTAATGGCACTAACAGAAAGTTTATAATTTTCCTAAAACTAAAAGCAAAAACAATTAAAAAATAAAGCAAAAAACAAAAGAAAATAAATAATGTAGAAAACAAAAGAAAAAAACTAGAAAAAAAATAAATATAGCAACAATAAGTAAAGAAAACAAAAAAACAAAAAAAATGCCTCCTACTGGGCCCCCACGGCCTGAATACGACTAGAAACCCTACTATGGGCCAGGATTCAGGCCCGCAGTAGGCCTAGAAGGCCCATCAGGCAAAGCAATAGCAAGTAGGCCCGAAAGCCTGCGGTGGAGAGGAGCTCGAGAGGGGTGCGGCAGTGGGGCTTATAAACCATTGCGCGCCCCTCTCGACTAGCGAGGTGGGACTAAACTTTGGCCCCGAGGCGGGCAGCACAGAGGCCTTTGGTCCCGGTTGGTGGCACCAACCGGGACTAAAGGGGGGGTATTAGTCCCGGTTGGTGCCACCAAACGGGACCAAAGGCCGACGGTTCCCGCCCTTTGGGTTGACGAAAAAGAGGCCTTTGGTCCCGGTTGGTGGCACCAACCGGGACTAAAGGGT
>NC_041383.1:488558815-488581847 GCF_002162155.2 Triticum dicoccoides | reverse complement strand
GACCCCGTCGTCGTCGCCGCGCACGCCGCCCCTTCCCCGACCCCGTCGCCATTGCCGCGCGCGCCGCCCCTTCCCCAACCCCATCGTCGTCGCCCCGACCACACGCCGCCGCCTTCGGTCCAGCCGCCGGCGCCCTTTCCTCTGATTTTTTTGTGCATTTTATGTATATGTTCTCTGTGTATATATGTATATGTTCTCTGTGTATATATGTTCATATATGCAAAAGTTAGATTTTAGAAAAACATTATATATGCAAAAATTTATACATATATGTAAGTATATATGTATGTATAGATGTATGTATGTGGATACATGAGGGGGGTCGATATACCCCCTCTCCGATAGCATTTTTGTGCATTTCAGGTTAGTATATATATATATGTTGATGTATATATGCAAAAGATAGATTTTTAGAAAAAATACTATTTTTTTCTGTTGATGATATGATGATGTTTTTTTCATATATGCATTTTTTTCATATATGTATTATTTTTTTAAGTTGTTAGTAGATATCGATTTTAGGTTAGTGCATTTTAGGTTAGTGTAGAGGAGAAATTTAAAGTAAAATAAGGAAAGGAAGAAAATAGGAAGAAGGAAGAAGGAAGAAAGAAGAAGAAAAAGAATGAGAGGAAAAAAGGAAAATAAGAAGATGAAGAAGAGGAGAGGAAGAAGAGGAGAAATAAATAAGAAGAGGAAAGAAGAAGAAAAAGAAGAGGAGAAGAAGAAAGGAATAGAGGAGAAGAAGAAAAAATAGAAATCTATTTTTTCTTCTTCTCCTCTATTCCTTTCTTCTTCTCCTCTTTTTTTTTCTTCTTCCTTCTTCCTTCTTCCTGTTTTCTTCCTTTTCCTTAATTATTTTCCTTTCTCGTTGTTGTCGCGTCGTTGTCGATATAACCCCCTCGAGATAACTTCGACATGAGGGGCGGTCGATATAAATACCCTCCCCCCCCTCGGCCCTCTCGCTCGACCAAAACTCTCGAGGACACCCAAACCCTAGAGAGAAAACGATGTTGGTCTCCTACCCCCTCCCGCCGCGCCCCTACCCGACAAATTAACTCTCTCGAAGCATTGTTGTGTCGAGGCGACCCCAAACCCTAGAGAAGTAGCGTCGAGGCCACTAACATGATTCCTTATTGTGATTAGCTGGCTAGTTCTACGTTTGCCACTAGTTCCATCTGTACCATATATAAACATGTTGTAAATATTTGCAGAAACTATGGAGCACTGCCGAGACGAAGAAGCAGAAGCGATATTGAGGGACATAATCTCAAATGGAAGGGATGAAGTTGCGTCATTTCTCCTCGACACCGTTGTTGGTCAGCTGGAAGAACGGGGTGAAGAAGAGGGCTATGTTCATGATGGCTTCGGCCCATTAATGCCGGTACAAGAACAGGACTATGTTCATGATGGCTCCGGTGACACAATGGAGGAACAAGAAGGAGACCGTGCTGACTGCTCTGGTGACCGAACCGAGCCCGACCAGGTATATATATATTAGTTAAGCCTGTGCTGACTAGTTAATTGATGCTTCCATTGTTTTGGTATATGTACACATATTAATTACTCTCGTCTTTCTTCCTTATAATTTCTAGCCCTCCGGATCGAGCACAACTTCGGTAAGGAGACGAGGCCCGAAGAAAAAGTTGAGCTCGGATGAAAAGTTTGAGATCATAGAAATCGCGCCCGACGGCGAATCGATTGAACCCATCCGGACAAGGAAGGCATTTTCTTCTCAGTGCGGGTTTCTTGTTAGGGACAAGATCCCGGTCAGCATCCAGCAATGGTATAAGCCTAAGGAGGAAGACGCTCCGGTGTCTTATGTCAATGATATGCAGAAAGAAGATCTTTGGACTCAGCTGAAGGCAAATTTCACCCTACCGCCAGAGGAGGATCCGGAGAAGCCAGTTAAAGAGGAATTAATCAAGTCTTGTGCTCTTAAGAAGATGGCAACCCTAATGAGGAGGTGGAGGAAAGAGCTGAACCAGTTTGTCAAAGATAAAAAGACACCAGAATTCATCGGCAAATATGAGAAGATCAAAGATCACTGGCCCGCATTTGTGGCCCACAAGACATCGGAAAAGAGTAAGAAGATGTCAGAGACAAACAAGAAAAATGCTGCGAAGAAGATGCTTCACCATCGCACGGGGTCAGGTGGATACCTGCAAGCCCGGCCTAAGTGGTCCAAGGCTGAGAATGATCTGCTTGAAAAAGGGATCGAACCAGAGACAATGAGATGGCCAGACCGTTGCCGGACTTGGTTCTTCGGGTCTGGCAGAACCTTGGACCCTGTAACAGGGTTTTGCCAGTGGACGGACAAGCAACTGGAATTACCAGTCAAGAACCTTCGACACTATATCGATGCAGCGCAGCGAGGGACATTCCTTCCAAACAGGGAGAAGGACGAGCTCACAATGGCCCTTGGGAATCCTGAGCACCCTGGACGGACACGAGGCACGCCAGGCTCCATTCCGTGGAAGGTTGGTTTTCCGGACGCAGGGGGTTACAAAACCCACAAGAGGAGGAAGAAACTGGAGCAGGACCAACAGCAGGCGCTGCATGAAAGGGTAATGGGGCTAGAGGATCGAGAAGAGGAACGAGAAGCAGCAGATCACAGCAAACGACCTGCCGAAGCTTCCCCCGAAGCTACCCCGCCATCTCAGCCGAGAAGCAGCGTGGCTTCCACCGAGCTGCTTCAGCTGGAGCATGTCTTGACGGCTCCTGCCAGCTATCCCGTGGATGGTATGACGGAGTCTCAAAATTTCCACATGATGGCGCGATGGATGACTTTCAAGGTCAAGGCGGTTGTTGGCCAAGTTTATCCTAGTGGACCCGGCACAACTTATCGCTGCCAGCCGATTCCAAAAGGATATGCTAAGGTGATGGTGGATGAAATAACGGAGGAATTTGAGGACCTCGTGCTTGACCACCCTACCGGTGAAGGGGAGACTAGGCTGGGTTCTGCTCTGAAGACTCCATGCCTATGGAAGAAGGAGCTTATCAACCTTTTGAACTGGACGCCTCCGCCTCCTCCTCCTGCTCCGGCGAGTCAGGGCACTCCGCCTCCTCCACCGCCTCCTCCTCCGGCGAGTGACGATCAGGGCACGCATGGCGGCACTTCGCCTCCTTCTCTGGCGCATGGCGGCACTCCGCCTCCTTCTCCGCCTGCGCCGGCGCTCCCGAGTAGCCAGCAACATCCTCCTTCTCCGCCTCGCCAGCAAGGGCGGAAGAGACCCGCCGCCGCCCCGGCTGCTCCAGCGCGTCGTACTCCTTCTCCTCCGCCTCATAAGCAAGCACGAAAGAAGACAGACGCCGCAGCCGCTCCGTCTGCTCCGGCGTCTAGCAGCACAACCAGAGGCGGGAGGCAATACAAATACGGTCCATCATCTCTCAAGCCTCTAGAGAAGTTACCGTACGAGAGGTCCGAGGAGGAAAACGATACGATTGTGCGGACCCACGTGAAGGAGTTCTTTGAAGGGGTGAAAGCAAAGAGACATCCACCTCCGGAGGAGAAGGTAGATCCGGTGAAAGCAAAGCGCACTCTCGACGCCCTGAGGAAACCACCAAAGTCTCCACCGAGAACCAACTATGAGCGCATTACTGAACAAACATATCTCCAAGCCCAGCGGTCGAGAACTTCTGTCAGTGCTAAAAGGTCAAAAGAACGAGCAAAGGGGAAAAAAATTGCCCAGCTCGGCGAACAAGCATAGCAATCGTGCCCCCCGCTCAATGTGTCTAATGCTCCGGGGACGGTGGCCGGTTATGGCAATCTTGACGATTACCTGCCTGACGATGCACTTCCTGATTTCTTGGAGGTGGACGGACACAGATACGAGTACGGGAAGCCTCTCGTCAAAGATGAAAAATCTCTGACAACAATGATGCGAAGATTCCATAATTGGTACATGGAAACCTGCAGAGAGTCTAAGGGTAAGAATGCTTTGTATCTGCATATTAAAGAGGAGCACGATCTCGTTGCAAATGATCTGTTGACTGTTCCATTTGAGGAGTTCTTCGAGTTCTTCAATCAAAAGGCCCTCGATAAATTAATGGTCTTTTGCTACTGCCTATAAGTACTATTTCTATCATTAAGTTTCTATATATAGCTCGACTCTTTCATTGCATGTATTTATAATTAATTATCCTCAATATATTATGCAGATTGAAGATCGTCGAGTGCAAAAAACAAGAAATTTATGATATTGGGTTCATTAACACAAATATCATAAATGTATTTCTGGTCGAAAAGAACGTCAAAGAGGCCGAGGACAACTTGCTACAATCGTTGATCAAAAATCAAAACAAAGATACCATACTCTTTCCTTACAACGGCCCGTGAGTGTTACTGTCGTGTGCATATTTGGTTTCCCTTATTACTCAAGCGAGCTTATAGTAATGTAATTGATGAGTTATGCATGCATGCGCAGGTACCACCATATTCTTCTGGAGCTTAAGCTTGAGTGTGGACTAGTAACCGTCTTAGACTCGAGACGGAAAGATCCCAAATCCTATGCGGACATCACTGAAATGCTCAGCAAGTAAGTTCAATCGATCATTATCGCACCATATCGGCAACTTTTTGTTCATTTCCTGATATCTCAAGTAATAATAATAATTTTCTTTGTCTTGCAGGGTTTGGAAACAGTTCACCGCAGAAGCTCCGGGACTGCCGAAGGAGCTGACATATAAATGGCCGAAAGTAAGTACTACTGGCTAGCTAGTTGCGCGCATCTCCCGTTGATTCTATAGCTATACTTTCATCAATGCCATTTATAATGCTTCATTATCAGTTTGATTGACCTCTATTTCTTGTAAAGTGCTTGTGGCAGGAGGAAGGGAATGATTTCTGTGGATACTACGTGTGCGAGTTCATCCACACCGCGACTTTGAAAAACAAGCGGGGCTACTCTCAAAGACAATATGAAGTGCGTAAGCAATAATATTCACAATTTCATTTTATTACACCATCATTTCTGTTGAGTTTCATTCATATATATGTATTAATTAACCCCCTTCTTCAAATTAGACGTGGCAGATGCGGAATGAACTCCTGGAACCAGATCGCATGAAAGCAATTCAAGAGGAATTGGCGGGATTCTTTCTTGACCACGTCATCAATAAAGCCGGAGAATACCATGTGGAAATTGATTTCAAATGCTAGGGGTTTGTAATTAAGAGATCTTATACATATTGCACATGTATGTAGCCAGTAGCGTCGGATACATGATACGAAAACTTGTTGTTCGACCAATCTCTCGGAGAAGGAGAGGTCGATCGATCACTTCTCTCGGTATGCATAACGAACTTCTGTACTGAATGGTTCTCTCGATCACTTATGTATATATAGTACGTAGCGTCGACCAAGCACGGACATAAGAGAGGACACTTCTCTCTATTAATTAGCTAGCTAACACAATATATGAAACACCTAAATTAACCCCCCAAAACCCCCAACCTCCCCTCCTTTCAAAAAAAAAACAAAAACCCCAGCCAATGGAATGCTGACGTGTGGATGCCTTTTGGTCCTGGTTGGAGCCACCAACCGGGACCAAAGGCCACCTGACTGGGCTCGGCGCACAGGGCCACGTGGAGGCACATTGGTCCCGGTTCTGGTTTGAACCGGGACTAATGGGTGGAGGTATTAGTAACGGCCCATTAGTCCCGGTTCATGAACCGGGACTAAAGGCCCTTACGAACCGGGACTATTAGGTGTTTTTCTACTAGTGCAGGCAACCAGCCAACATTAGTTTATGCCTTCCAATGTGCATGCATACAATGGAATAGCTGAAAACATATGACAGAAATAAATTGTAACACACAGATGTATGCAACCTAAAATATGTTGTGTATTTCGAATTTGGACAACGATTTACCCATAATAACACAAGAATGATTGATTGCAAAAGACCTATGGAGGATGCATCACGAGCACCATACTCATTAATTCCACTCACAAGCCTTTTCTCGTAGAAGTTCACAATTTTATAAGACACCTTTAAAAACCAGCCATCAGAGAATACATTTCTCAATCAAGACAAGGTACGGTTCAGTTCAATTAATTGTTTGCAATGATGAGGAACAAAAGAAACGGCCTGCCAGATGAAGGCGTGTGTGATGTAGAGTATACAGTTCACTCGGATGAACTGTTTGTGAAGAGGCGGAACAATAGAAACGGGCAACCAGATGAAGGTGTGTCGATATACGGCATACAGTTCACTGGATGAACCGTTTGCAAGCCAAGAGAACAGAAATGGTTCAACTTAACAAGATGTGTGTGATACGCGGCAAACAGGTCTGTAATCAGAAATGTGTGGGAAGACCGATAACAACACAGACGATTCCTGTTAACAAACCGTGTGTGTTGTGAGCAAACGGTTGCTGGTATACAATTGTCAGTGATTGATGAAATCATCACCGACGGGTTTCCTTGTTTAGTCCGTGTGCGATGTGATTTGTTCTGTCTACAGAGCATCAACATGTATACTTAAAAAACAGCATTGCATAACCAAATTAAGCATACAATTACACAAGTGACTACACACATAACATTTTCACACACCAAAGTAAGCAATTACATGCATACTAAACTAGGAGAAACGAGGATCTAATCATCTACTTCTTGTTGCGACGACGCTTGCCATTGCTCTGCTTCCGGCTGGATCCGAGGCCGTTTTGGGGTAGGAGGCGCTTCCTCATGTCAACGATCCGCCTGTACATGTCGTAGCACGTGTACGCCTCCTTGGCCGCGTACACGACGTGAGCTTTGTTGAGTTTCTCCATCCAGGCCGAGTGCCAGGCACGCTTGTCGTTGTTGCGGGAATCCTTCATGTCTCTATAGTAGGGGTCGATGATGGCCTCGGCGAGGTGAACCAGTGAGTCCTTCTCATGCTCCTTGCTGCCCTAGATCTTGTATTGTCCCTGGTTGTCGACAAGATTCTGACAGGCGATGCCCGAATTCACCTTGACATCGTTGGTGATGTCTACCATAGCGAACATGTAGTGGGGGTTATTGACAAACCTGGCAAAACGCTCGCAAGGCCTTGTGGCCAGGCAGTAGTGGGGGTTGAACTCAACCACCTTGTACTTCTCGTCGGCAAGCAACAACTCCATGATGCGGATGGAGTGCTCCACCCAGACCGGGTTGTTGGTGTACACCACCGAGAGCTCCGTGAACCTTCGATGGGTGTCCACCACGGCATGCATGGTGAACTGCTGCTCGTCGTCGGTAGCCGCTCGGAGTGCCATTGGAGCCGCGCATGATACTCTCTAAGAATTTGCCGTGGTCGGTGTGCTTCTTGCAATGGTGGGGCGCGATTGAAAGGTTGAAGAGACACAAGGGTTAAATAGCCGCTGTAAAAAATGGGGGCCAGTCGGCCTGTAATTGTCACGTCTTGTCATGGCGTTCATAGCGGAGGATTTCAGTGCATGCTTGACAACATCGCACTGTAGTGAGGATTCCAATGCATGCTTGACAACACCGCACCGCAGTTTGACCACGCGTGGGCTCGAAGAGGCGCCAAATGTATCGTCGGTGAGCCTGTTCCCGCGCTACCGTGCAAGCTTTCCACATGGCTTAGTTTGCCACGCGTCGGCTAGAAGAGGGACAAATCATGGGCGTTTATTGGCAAAAAGCTTTGTAAAAACGAAGTGTGTGGAATGACTTCGGTCGTAAGTTTACCCGTGGGTGATGAGGTCAAAGTAACACAGAAGGGTGATGATGGACACTCGAGTGCGATAATTAATTAAGCGCTCTACAGGACACATGGTGGAAGAAACCAACTATGTGCAATAATGTCCAAGATCGCAGTCGAGTTAGCTATACAGATCATGTGATGTGAGATCGACAAGGTAAACAAATTCGAGAATGGTTAATAAAATCAAATCTAAGACCATTACATATTAAGGTCAAAATAGTACTACCAATATACAAGTCTCATACGATGCCATTTCAACGATTGTGCCACAAAGGCTCGAAATATTACAAGGTTCAAATTCCAGAGTTATATGGCTCAAATTCAAAGATTACAAGGTTCAAACTGATATTAGAAATGAGATTCAGCTTATCAGCTGCAGACGCTCGCGTTGATCCGCTGAACATGGATATCAGAGAGGTTCAAACTAATATTACCACTTCTAAGTCTGGTTTCGAAACCTCACAACTTTTGCAAAGGGGTCAGCCATTGAGAAGTCATTTATGGGGTTGACACGATGAGTTCCGATTACTCTGTCATCTAAAGTTCCAAAATGAAATTCAGCATTTTTGGAGCCTATTCCATTCTGCCGCAGGTGCCGGCGCTGATCAACAAACCATTCATTTTTCTGAAATAAATGTAGGGCAAACCTCATTACCTTCAGCACCCTTGCTCTAACAACAAAGAACCTGGCGAATATAATCTCCGGTAAGGTCCCTCGGTAGGAGTTCAAAGTAATTTCTGAGAGATGCAGATCTAGGCATTCGACGTGGTTGTTATATTGTATCACATTATCCAGCACTAGGCCTAATCTTATCTACAAAAAAAGAAAACGTGTTAGTGCCTAGATGCAGTTTTGAACACTACTACAAGCCTATTTGGTTTGCAGGATTTGTAAAATGCACTAACATGCCATCTTTGATATGACATGATTAACATGGGCATTAACATGCCATCTTCAATCTTCACAAGATGTTGGAGTGGATGAAAGTTCCCTAAGAAAACTAGTACAGATGAATCCAAAGGAGAAATGCATATGGATTGTAACCATATGGATCAATCATTGTCATTGTAAACTTGGAAAAGGAGACATGTATGTACTGAAATCCTCCAAAAGTATCCTTCGGAAATCATAGTACATTGTCATTGTAAACTTGGAAAAAGGTGTCACAAATTGAACTCCCTTTATGGTTAACATTTAACAGGAAAGGAACATCACCTCGATATATAGTTTCTCTAGGCATGGAAAGCATCTCAGGAAAGTGACAACTTGCTCCAGGTTGGGGCTGATAGATTCTAGTGCCAAGACCTTCACTGTGCATAGTTTCACGGTCAGGCTTGTCGGAATCATTTTCTGATTGACAGACGAACAAACATCTTCAAAATTAGAAATAATGTTAATTTGTAAAAGGAGAGGTAGAAGTCGCCTGTTGTACCTGAACGAGTGTGGATCCAATAACAAGTTCACAGTATTTGTCAGACGAGTAGCCCAGCACTGTCAATTTCAGCGTAGAAATGACATTGATTCTTGTTGGACCTACTTGATCAAGTACAAGTAATCTCTCAAGTGCAGGTGTGTCCTCAATGACCATACCATGGTACACATCTTGTGATGTCTTCCTGCCGAACCAGCAACACACATAAATATTCCGAAGAGTCATGGAGGTGATGTGAAATGTACTTAACCCATTGATCGCCTGAAGACGAAGATACTCGAGTGCAGTACAGCCACGGAGCAGGCGCTCCATGTCACCGTTTGAGAGGCAGACGACGAAGAGCTCGAGGTGCTTCAGTCGTGGTAGAATAAGAGCGGGTGCGTCATTAGGGGGGAATGTCAGTTCCTGAACTTGGTGACGCGCAACGTGGTTGCGAGGTGGAGCGCGGACGTTGGCAGCGAGCGCATATGCCCATCATCAAAAGTGAGCTCCTTGAGCTGATCTAGGGCGGGGGATCCGAACCAGTCATCAAGCTTGGCTCGGTCCCTGCCGTTGGAATGGAACTTGCCCATTCTAAGGCCTTTGGTTGGGCTAGGGTGACCGCCGAGGATCTTGGAGAACGCATCCAAGCTTTTGTGATAGCCATGGTAGAGCTCGTGGGTGTCGATGAGGTCAAGAGGGGTGAAGTTCCATAGGGGCCGCCACCACCGGGAAAGGACGGTTGTCCGCATCCCACATTTGATTGGGAGGAGGAAGATGATGACTGTCAACATATCATCGGGGAGGCTGCTGATGAAGTCTATGCCTGCTGGAGTCACTTGCGGTTCTAGCTCGCCCCGCCTCCACTTGTTGGCAGCCCCGTTCTCCACCTCCGGAGTCTCCTTGTCAGCGGCGCTTTCTAATAGAAATGAGAGTACGGGGAATATTTAGTTAAAATAGGGCAATAGAAAAGTGTATTGGTAACTAGAAGTTATTAGGTAGGAATATAGTAAGAAAAGGGAATAACAATTGGTTGCTTAAATTCTACACAATTCATTTAACATTGTTGGGTGAGTCAACATGCAGATAGTTGAAAAGAAAAATTACTTCGAACAAAGTCAGGACGGATGATTTTGTCGGGGAAGTTAGCATATATCTCATGACCAGACCCTTTTATGTGCAGTCCAATTTTAGTGCCAGCTTTCAGTACATAAAACTTAGAAATTTCTTTCCAAAAGCCAGCATCAAAATAGGTGTCACCACATTCATCAAGCCTTTACAGTAGCAACTATTGTAAATCCATGGTTTGTGTGTAATATGACATCCGTGTAGCCTTGATCTATGTAAAGGGAAAATTGTGCACTACATAATCTGTTGCATAGCAAGGGATGCGCTGCAGAAAATGATAGGATTGTTAGAGAAAATATGGTAACATGCAAATATGGGCCCAAATTGAAAGAACTGTACAGCAGTTGAAATCAAAGGACGAAAATCTATAATTAAACAGATAGGGTAAACATGATATCATGGAAATATGAGAGTAATCGAAAGAACAATACATCATTAATTTGCCTAATATAGAAAGAAGAGGGGGGAAATCCCCTTTGATGTATATGGTGCATGTGGCACTTTTTATCCAAATGTAGCAATATATAGAATATCTTTAGGAAAGTAGGCCATGCCAACCGATTTAGGGTGAGATTGACATACCGCGCACGTCCTCAAGTCATCTGGTACAGTGAGATGGAATCTCTGGCGGAGGTTGCAATGTCCTGATGTGTCGGCGCATTGTACACTCTATGAATGAAACAAAACCCTCAAATCAGCTCGAATAAAAATGAATTCACGGCGATTTCTGCCGGGTGATTAAATGAGAACTACAAAAAGAAGACACATCCGTGACATTTTGGGCTGAACGAATTTTTTCCTGTCATACTTATGACACTTCTATGACGATAATTATGACAAAACCCGATATCATCATAGATGTGGTGGGCTCCTACTTCTATGACAAAAAATCATGACAAAAAATAGGCTTTTCGTCCTGGGCGGGCCGGAGACGCAGTTGCACGACATTCTTTGGGCCATCCATGATGAAAAAAAACCATGGTAGAAGCGAGGGCGAGGAAAATATCGGGGAGTTCCCGGTTATGGTGGGTGGTCGGGGGCCGAGCGTTGCGCGTTTCTCTCGTACCTCACGTGCGTGGGTGCGAGGCATTGGGCTCTAACTGAACCCGAGCGAGGCGTTGCCTAACTGAACCCGAGCGAGGCATTGCCTAACTGAACCCGAGCGATTGCACTTCATGCTACACGTTACTAAACCCGAGCGATTCCTTCGCTACTGCTGCTAACTGAAGCCGATCGATGCTGCCTCTGGATGAACAGCGAGCGTTGCAGGGGGGTTTGGATGAACAGTTCCCGGTGGGGGTGGATGAACAGGACCCCGTGGTGTTGCCTCTGGATGAACAGGACCCCGATCGATCGAGCCGGTTGGGGCTGGATGAATGATACATCCATTTTGCATCATGCTTTTATATCAATATTTATTGCATTATGGGCTTTTATTACACGTTATGTCACAATACTTATGGCTATTCTCTCATATTTTACAAGGTTTACATGAAGAGGGAGAATGCCGGCAGCTGGGATTCTGGGCTGGAAAAGGAGCAAATATAAGAGACCTATTCTGCACAGCTCCAAAAGTCCTGAAACTCCACGAAAGTCATTTTTGGAATTAATGATAAATATTCAGTGGAAGAAATACCTGAGGGGGTCCACCCACCATCCACAAGGGTGGGGGCGTGCCCTACCCCTCTAGGCGCGCCCCCCTGCCTCGTGGGCCACCTGGCAGCCCTCCGGTGCCCATCTTCTGCTATAAGAAGTCTTTTACCCTGGAAAAGATCATAATCAAGCTTCCGGGACGAGACTCTGCCGCCACAAGGCGGACCAATCTAGGGCTCCGGCGGAGCTGTTCTGCCGGGGAAACTTCCCTCCAGGAGGGGGAAATCATCACCATCGTCATCATCATCGATCCTCTCTTCGGGAGGGGGTCAATCTCCATCAACATCTTCACCAACACCATCTCCTCTCAAACCCTAGTTCATCTCTTGTATCCAATCTTTGTACTAAAACCTCAGATAGGTACCTGTGGGTTGCTAGTAGTGTTGATTACTCCTTGTAGTTGATGCTAGTTGGTTTATTCGGTGGAAGATCATTTGTTCAGATCCTTAATGCATATTAATACCCCTCTGATCATGAACATGAATATGCTTTGTGAGTAGTTACATTTGTTCCTGAGGACATGGGTGAAGTCTTGCTATAAGTAGTCATGTGAATTTGGTATTCGTTCGATATTTTGATGAGATGTATGTTGTCTCTCCTCTAGTGGTGTTATGTGAATGTCGACTACATGACACTTCACCATTATTTGGGCCTAGAGGAAGGCATTGGGAAGTAATAAGTAGATGATGGGTTGCTAGAGTGAAAGAAGCTTAAACCCTAGTTTATGTGTTGCTTCGTAAGGGGCTGATTTGGATCCATATGTTTCATGCTATGGTTAGGTTTACCTTAATACTTCTTTTGTAGTTGCGGATGCTTGCAATAGGGGTTAATCATAAGTGGGATGCTTGTCCAAGAAAGGGCAGTACCCAAGCACCGGTCCACCCACATATCAAATTATCAAAGTAACGAACGTGAATCATATGAGCGTGATGAAAACTAGCTTGATGATAATTCCCATGTGTCCTAGGGAGCGCTTTTCTCTATATAAGAACTTGTTCAGGCTTGTCCTTTGCTAAAAAAGGATTGGGCCACCTTGTTGCACCTTATTTACTTTCATTGCTTGTTACCCATTACAAATTACCTTATCACAAAACTATCTGTTACCGATAGTTTCAGTGCTTGCAGAGAATACCTTACTGAAAACCGCTTGTCATTTCCTTCTGCTCCTCGTTGGGTTAGACACTCTTACTTGTCGAAAGGACTAGGATATATCCCCTACACTTGTGGGTCATCAAGACTCTTTTCTGGCGCGGTTGCCGGGGAGTGAAACTCCTTTGGTAAGTGGAACTTGGTAAGGAAACATTTATATAGTGTGCTGAAATTTACTGTCACTTGTTACTATGGAAACTAATCCTTTGAGGGGCTTGTTCGGGGTATCTTCACCCCGACCAGTAGAGCAAAGAGTTGCTCCTCAACCTACTGAACCTACTGAAAATGTTTGCTTTGAAATTCCTTTGGGTATGGTAGAGAAACTGCTAGCTGATTCCTTTGCAGGAGATGGAACATTGCATCTCGATTTACACCTTATCTATGTGGATGAAGTTTGTGGATTATTTAAGCTTGCAGGAATGCCCGATGATGTTATTAATAAGAAGGTTTTCCCTTTATCTTTGAAGGGAGACGCATTGACATGGTATAGCCTCTGTGATGATATGGGATCCTGGGACTATAAACGATTGAAATTGGAATTTCACCAGAAGTTTTATCCTATGCATCTTGTTCATCATGATCGTAATTATATATATAATTTTTGGCCTCACGAAGGAGAAAGCATCACTCAAGCTTGGGGAAGGCTGAAGTCAATGTTATATTCATGCCCCAATCATGAGCTCTTAAGAGAAATGATTATTCAAAACTTTTACGCTCGGCTTTCGCTCAAAAATCACACCATGCTTAATACTTCTTGTGCTGAGTCTTTTATGATGAAGACTATTGAATTAAAATGGGATTTATTGGAAAGAATTAAATGCAACTCTGAAGATTGGGATTCCGGCAATGGTAAGGAGTCAGGTATGACACCTAAGTTTGATTGTGTTAAATCTTTTATGGATACCGATGCTTTTCGTGGATTTAGCACTAAATACGGACTTGACTCTGAGATAGTAGCTTCTTTCTGTGAATCATTTGCTACTCATGTTGATCTCCCTAAGGAGAAGTGGTTTAAATATAATCCTCCCACTAAAGTAAAAGTAGTTGCACCTATTACAGTTGAAGAAAAGGCTATCACTTGTAAGGATCCTATTGTTCCTACTACTTATATTGAGAAACCACCTTTCCTTGTTAGGATAAAGGATCATGCTAAAGCTTCAACTGTGGTTTGTAAGAGTAATACTAGAACATATACACCTCCTGAGCAAATTAAAGTTGAACCTAGTATTGCTATGGTTAAAGATCTCTTGGCTGATAATATTGATGGGCATGTTATTTATTTCTGTGATGCAGCTGCTAGAATTGCTTGACCCGATGCTAAGAAACATAGACCCGTTGTAGGCATGCCTTTTATTTCTGTTAAAATAGGAGATCATTGTTATCATGGCTTATGTGATATGGGTGCTAGTGCTAGTGCAATATCTCATTCTTTATATGAAGAAATTATGCATGACATTGCACCTGCTGAGATAGAAGATATTGATGTTACAATTAAGCTTGCCAATAGAGATATTATTTCACCAATTGGGATTGTTAGAGATGTTGAAGTCTTGTATGGGAAAGTTAAATATCCTGATGATTTTCTTGTTCTTGGTTCCCCACAAGATTAATTTTGTCCCATCATATTTGGTAGACCCTTCACTACTAGGAAAAGGGCTACTAGTGGTGCACCAGTTTTGCCTACTAATGGCACACTACTGGTGCGCCACTAGTACCACGCCACTAGTATTTTTTACTAATGCTGCACCTGTGGTGCGCCATTAGTATAGCCCACGGTGCGCCATTAGTATGCCTCCCAGGGGGCCATATTTACCCAGGTGCTTTGGCATACTAATGGAGAACTGTGGTATGATGCGCCATTAGTATCCTTTGGCATACTAATGGCGCACTGTAGGGTGATGCGCCATTAGTATCCTTAGGCATACTAATCGCGCACTTTGTGGTGATGCGCCATTAGTATGAATATTAGGTTTTTTTTACTTTTCTAATTTTTGCACAGGTTACAAAATGTATTATTGGACAGAATATAGACATCACCACACAACAACAGCAGATTCATCGAATACAATAGAAGATTAGTCTCTGAATACAGTTCATCATATTAGTCTCCGAATTCAAAAGACCGGACAAAGACAGAACATTACAAGTCTTGGAGACCGCGAGTAGCGAGTTTGTCTTCACATTACAAGTCGATATCGATCATCTAAACTATCATCACATAGAAGAGAGTTGCGGTCATCA
Organism: Triticum dicoccoides; assembly: GCF_002162155.2. NCBI lineage: Eukaryota > Viridiplantae > Streptophyta > Magnoliopsida > Poales > Poaceae > Triticum > Triticum dicoccoides. Next base: position 488,566,573 of record NC_041383.1, on the reverse strand, counting down.
CGATGAGCATCATCGCGATGAAACTGGTCTTCATCCGGTTCCTCCAATGCTCCCTCCTCTCTCCCGCTAGATAGCGGGCGTATCTAGATTCCGCCTCCGCCCTAGTGGTGTACCCTTTGTAACTTTACCGCTGAAACGGTGAACCTGTCTCCGACACTCCTCCCAGTCATCGTAGACTCCGGGAACCTTACCCTTGTACACGACATACGACGGCATCTCTATGCACAAGCCAAACAGCAGACAATACATAAGCAATATATAAGTATGCAACAAAAGGATCGGAAGAGAAAAGAAAGACATTAATAACATGATTCATGGTCCTACTAATAAATAGCATCGATTACATCTAAGTTGAACGACTGTCCAAACCAAAGAGACATACAAGTTCATTAAAGTTTAATTACAACATGAGCTAATCGATGTTTCAGAACTACAAATAGCATCACTACTTTCGACTCGACTCATGGGACCGGAGCATGGATGAAGTCGCCGTCTTTCGTGATGGTCATGAAGTCGCGGGTGTTGTCAGCCTTCATTTGTAGCGTTGTGTCTATCTCACTGTTGGACGGTTGATATCTGAGGTAGAACTGCCCCGAGGTACGAAGGACATATTGATGGATGATTTCTGCAAACTCCAACTGGATGCGAAAGAATTCTTGTCGGAGGTCCGCGTCCTGGATTGCCGCCAAGCTTGCGGCCCAATCTTTGACATTATTTGGTAGCAGAAGGTGATTATGGTCCCGTACGATCGCCCGCATGTGATGGAGGGCATAGTAGGCATCCTTCTGACCGCCAGGCGGCTGCTTGACGCAGGGGAACATCGTATTGTGGGTGAACACGTGCCTGCCGTACCTACGAACTGGCTTCTTAAAGGTGCCTCCAGATTTGGCATAGCCGGGGAGAGCATCATCAAGAACTTTCTTGATATTTGTGTAGTCTATCTTGGAGTCACGGTCCGGGTCGAAATACGTGGCCGTGGAATATTTCAGGCTTAAGAGGATGAGTGTGCAATGTGTGTCACTGCACAGAACACGGAATGTTAGAAAAAAATAACGATAGAAATCTAAGAAATCATATGTTACGGGGCGGTGAGGGGATGACTTACTCGGGAAAGTAAGGCACGAGGAAGTTATCCTTATCTTGGCTTGCCAGAATGACGCCTTCGAGGTGTGAACTCGCGACTTGCCGGTCCCCATCGTTGCCCAAGATCTTGGCACGCATGTAGAAGGGGTCGACTATCACGATGTCCGGGGTCTTGTCTCGAATGATCCGCATCTCCATACTCAGCGAAAACAGCCGAACGAAGGTGTAGTGTAGAGGATGAAGGTTAAACATAGCAAAGATGTCATCAAACCGCAGGACGATCGTACCCCCGATGGCGCCATCTACAAAGCCCTTGCCCTCTGGCACCTTGGCCACGAAAACCAGGTATGCCACATCATTCCGGGAGAGACGCCGCTTCTCCAAAGAAAGAACACTGTCATGCAGACTCCGCATAGCACCGGTTGCAGCATTGAGCATATTTGGCGGTAGCATATCCCTACCCACCACATGCACCCTCCTCGAGATATCCTTAGGTGAAGGTGGCCCGTCCTGAGCACAGATCGTACTCGGTGCCGGTTGGCTCGCACCGGCGCCCTTGTTAGTCTTCCGTTTCCGTCCCTTCTTCTTGATCTGCTGTAATGGGACCGAGTTCTGCTCATAGACCGCCTTCTTGAGCGTGTTGGGGCTGATAATATTTCACACCTCAGCTATCTGAGGCTCGGTGAAGGCGGGAGCTAGAGGCGTCTCCTGAGAACTGAACGCCAGACGATGCCTGTTGCAATTGGATTTCTCTGCTGTACCAGCTAGATCACGGTCTTCTTGGTTGGGTTCTTGAGAAGGAGGCCCGCAGAACTCATCAGCGTACCCATGTTCGGCAAAGTACTTATCGACGTTGGTAAATGTACCGTCGTCGTTGTCCGGATCCTGTGCCATAGGGATGTCCGGCATGTACGGTAGCGTTGCGGTGTTCTTGCCACGGCTTGGCGCCGGCACGACTGGCGGTCTTGTCTGTGGGGTGGTGTCCCCCGCCCCCAAACGAATCTGGCTCTTCGGCCAAAGCAAGGGCCAGCTTACGCAGGCGCCGAGGGTCATCTCATCTTCTTCGTCAGCCCCAGCGGGTCGAATCGGAGGTAACAGCTCGTCGCAGCCTGGCAGCACCCGAACCAGTTCAACCCTATACAAGGTGGGTGGCATCGGATTACCGTGGAAGACGGGGTTTCCCGGTTGAACGATTCTGCCCTTGGCGACATCGACCAACTCGCCGCCCACGAAGTGCAGGAGAGTGCAAGGAACGTTGGCGGCTCCCTGCGAAAACATGTAGGGCATCAGGGATACCCAGTCAAAGGCAAGGATATGAAGTCATCGGCTGAGAGGCTTAGTTACCGTGATGCCGTCGAGCTCGGCTAATGTCGAGGCACCGCCAACGGCGGGCGTGCAACTGACGGAGGGGCTGCTTGCTGGCGAGGTGCCGGCCAGCGTACACCCGGGTGCATTAAGCTCCAATGCCCGTGCCGGCGCCGAAGACACGAATACTGCCTCCACCGGAGACACCAATCGCCGCCGGAGACACCAATGGCGCCACCTACGCGTTGTGCGAGTTGCTGGCCGTGAAGCTGGGAACCGGGGGAGGCCCCTGTTGGCCGCCCGCAATCCATGTCGTCAGCCCATGAATCAACGTAGGCACCATGGCGGTGAGCGTCGTTCCTAGTTGTTGTTGCACTTGCTCTTGGACAATCTCCGGAATCCGTGCCACTTGTGCCTTGAGTGCTTCAACCTCGCGCGACTGGCTTTCTGAGCTGGTATTTTTCTCCTTTCGCCCACCAACGGTATAGTATGACGGCCATTTTGTGGACAAGCCTTTGCCGGCCACACGGCCAGCTGACGTCGGCTTACTGAGCTTATCCTTGTTTTTCATTACGTTCAATGCCCTATTTAAAGGGGTGTCGAAAGGGGAGCTCTGAGACAACCCCGCGCTACTGCTTACAGTGTCCTGCGAAAGGAACGTGAACCATTTAGAAATATTGGGGATTAATTAGAATGCAACCATATGGAGCTAATTACGCGGGGGTGTATTCCTTACCAGAATAATCTCGAGCGCCCTTGTCTTTGGATCCGTGGTAAGCTCCTTTGTTACCGGGTCCTCCTTGTACCGGGCCCTGAGAAAGTTCCTGGTCTGCTTGTCACGGTATTTCTCGAAGCGGGGCGGTAGGCCTTGCTTAGCACGCTCCGCGTCCTCCTTGTCCCATATAGGCTCCGCCACTCTGTAACCGTCGGGACCGAGTTGGTGGACCCCTAAGTTCAACTGTCGCATTTCTTTCCCCCACTGACTTGATTTGGAGGTTGCGTTGCTCTCGCACTTGATCTTGAACTCCTTGTAGTCATCTTCGCTCATCAAAGTATATTTCGCCTTGATCTTGTCATAACTATCACCTTTTTCAATCATTGCCTTCACCGTGCTTCTCCAAGTAGACAGGGTCGTGCTCATTCTCGTGAGGGCGGCACTGTTCACTTTGTTCCCTGAGAGGCGTGTGTTTGCAAATTCAGTGGGGAACTTGTATCATTCGTGCAGCTTCGTGAAGAGGAGGTTGCGCAAATTCCCTCGGTCCTTATGCCTTAGGTTCTCGGTGTTGATCGAGACGGTGCTCCGGAGAATGCACCCGAGTTGAACCGAGTACCCCTTGACTACTTCTTTGGGCACCGTCGGATGCCCGTCGGAGTTCACTTCAGTAAATTCCTCCTTGACGGTGCCGAGCACGTTCGGGCGCCGGTCCTTCCATTGCCTCTTTGGTTGGCTGCCATCTATGCGTGCGCCGCCATCATCAGTGGTGGCATCCTCGGAGGCACCATCAGTGGTGTCATCCCCGACGCCACTAGGGGTTGTGTAGTCAGGATCGGTGTCTTCTGCAGTGTCCTCATAGTGGTGAGGTTCTTCCTCCAACTCCTAGGACAGCTCCCAGAATTGCTTGCCGCCCGAACCGCCAGCCTCATCATTGGGGGCCATGTTTCACTCTAAATACGAAAAAAGTTTGATCAAAAAGTTGGTTATTGTCAAGGAACAAGATCATGGTCTCATCATTTAGGGTTTGTCGACACCGAGGCATCCTAAAAGCTAAGCTTTTATCATTTAGGGTTTGTTGACGCCGAGGCACCCTAAAAGCCTAAGCGTACATCATTTAGGTTCTCATCGACACCGAGGCACCCTAAAAGCCAAGGTTTCATCATTTAGGGTTTGTTAACGCCGAGGCACCCTAAATCCTAAGTTAAGTTTTCATCATTTAGGGTTTATTGATGCTGAGGCACCCTAGGTTGGGCCTAATCACTTGGCACTAATCACTTGGCTCTATTGCCACCTATGTTGGGTTTATCATCTAGGGTTTATCGATGCTAAGGAGAATTCTAAGTTGGGCCTAATCACTTGGCTCTATTGCCACCTATGGTTTAATGCAGCAAGAATAAAGGGGCAGTTGATCCTACTTTTTTAAGTACTAAGCTACCCCGGCCCATGCATTAGTCGCAAGTACCCCATATGTCCAATTTTTAGCAAAGTCATGCTAAAATTCATGGAAAATTACAGCATGACCTTTTCTGAAAATAGGACATATGGAGTACCCGAATGTGCCGGAACGGAAGTTAATCGACATTCTGGCAAACTCAAGGGCCTCTTGGGGTACCTGAAATATCATTATCCCCGCGTAATGAAGTCGCCAATGGGTCATTTCAGAAGATCACAAGTAGCATCATCACAAGTACAACATCATCTATAGCTTTATATTAACAAAGCATCAACACATATACAAAAGACCACTTATGCCAACAGTATGGTTTATATCAGATTCAGAGTTAGAAACAGGAAAAACCGGTGCTTCAAAGCCTACTGGACACAATTTACATCTATCAGTACGGGATGTCCTGACTAATTTCAAGTGTTCACAGGTGAACTTGTACCATGGATGAGCCTAGTGCTTCATTAGTCAACTGAACAGAGATAACAGGGCATAACACCATACATAAAGTGATGAGCATACATACTACTGTCCAAGCAAATTAACTGAATAGTATTGTGTCAAGTTCAGTTTGAAAATTCAGTTACTGCTTGAGTGATTTGACACCAAAAATTACTCCCAAAAATTACAATGACTTTATATTGACTGCATATATTCACTGTACAGGACTGAATTCAGTCAAGAAAACCTATCAATTTCTATTCACTGCATATATTCACTTTACAGGCTGTCAAGTTCTATTTCAGCTCAAGTTTCATTACAACACAAACACTGTAATTCATCTGCTCACAGAAAAATTAATAATCAAAATCAAATTACAATAGGGGTCCCAGGTTTGACCCCATGATACATGCTATCGTGGGATTATTCCTCTTCTGAACAAACCATCACGCATCATTTTCTAACCAAGGCATAGCTCAGGAAAACCACTTGCTTTGACCAGAACTAGATGATTACCCCAAATCTCATGGTAAAATTAGCAAGGCAGAGCATTTCTCTTACATGACCATAGAAAGAATGATGCACTCCCCTAATTATTTTGCCTGCCACTAGGATGAGCACTTAATATGGATTGATTGTGCTTTCATTTTAAATTTGCAGGTAAGAACAATGAACTTATGGAAAGTCCTTAATATGAATATTATACCGATGATAAAAGAAGTGAGACAAGAAGTGTCTGCAACCCTGAGTAGATTCCTGGGACCTGAAGGTTGTTCACCCTGCTCATATTAAATATTATGTTGTATTAGCAGCAAGTAGATGTAAACTAACCTATAGCTGGAAACTAAACATATAAATGGTTGAAATACATAATTCTAGCTGTAAACTAACCTATAGCTGGAAGAAACTAACTAGAAAAAGTGAAACATGGGAGGAACCTGCTGTCAGTTTTAAAGAAGCTAATTTTTTTTGAGGGGTAAGAAGATGAATTGGTCATTCTCCATAGAAATCATACCAATTCTAGCTACATGGGGGAGCTTCTAATTCATCTTCACCAACCAAATTCAGTGAATTAAGCACATAATCCAGTCAAGGTAGCTATTGCTACCAGTTGCTGCTACTTCAGTTTTAAGCAAGCATCACTATTGTACTCCAAATCATTAAGTCAAGCTACTACAGTGCAAGCTAGTGCTACTGCATCAATTGCCATGTAATGCTTCTGGGGCCTGAGTGGATATGTTTATATGCAAATTGACCATAAAGCAGTGATCTGCACATTGGTCCACATGTCATATACACTAAATCTAATAACCACTAATTAGCCTAAGCACCTAAGCCAATTATCCTAAACTATAGCTAACTAACCTAAGGGCCGGCCTGTATGCGGCAGCAACACCAACGCAACTACTACAAGCGACAACAATTAGCAGAAAAAAGCAGCGACAATAGCTTAGCATCAGCATCAGCGGCCAGCAGTAGCAAACAATGACTAAGAGCAGCAACAGCTAGCGACAGCAGAAGCAGTGGGCAGTGGCGGAACGGGGCGCGACCAGGCGACAACGCGCACGGCCGGATGCGGCCCCGGGCGAGCTGGGCAGCAGCCATGTAGGCCATAGCAGCAGTTGCAGGCTGCAGCGCCGCCATCAGGAGCGGACGGCTGCAGGCCAGGGCGCAGCCCCGCGACTAGGGAATGGACAGGGGAGGGGTGAGCGTGGTCTGGTGCGGCCGGGTGACAGCCGGAGGCGAGGTCAGGCAGTGGGCAGCACGGTGCAGCCACGCGCGGAGCAAGGCCCGACCATGGCAGATAGTGGTGCAGCAAAATCAGAGGGGCGGCGCTACGGGAAGCAAACGACCATGGGGAGGAGGGGAAACTGAAGAGCATCTCACAGCGGTCGCAGAGGAGTAGACGGCATGGTCAGGGACGGTTCAACGGAGACGAATTTGACGACGACGTGCTTCAGGCGTCGAGGTGGGAGATGAGTTCGATCCACTCGTTGTAGGGGTTCCAAGGCCGAATCCGTTCACGCAGTAGACGTAGTCGACGACGGGGTTCACGGGATCCTCGTGGTCCTCCTCCTGGTCCTCCTCCTCCGGCTCGGGGCGTGGGGGCGCAGGGGCGGCGGCGCGGGGGAGCTGCAGTGGTGGGGGGCATGGGGGTGGCGGTGTGGGGGAGCTGTCGTGGTGGGGGCGCGGGGGCGCGGGGGCGGCGGGGGTGGAGTCCGGCGGGGGTCGGGGCTGCGGCGTCGGGGCAGCGTGGGTGGATCTGGCGAGGGGCTCTGGACGAAGGGGATCGATCTGGCGAGAGGAAGAGGAATTAGCTAGGGGGGACAGCTTACTAATGGCGCACCCCGCAGCGGTGCGCCATTAGTATGTTTTTTTAGATAGCAATGGCGCACCCCCAGCCGGTGCGCCATTAGTTATCTTTTTTTTATATAGCAATGGCGCACCATTAGGAGGTGCGCCATTAATAATCTTTTTTTATATATAGCAATGGCGCACCAGCCAGAGGTGTGCCATAAGTAATTTTTTTATTATTATTTTTGTTGCATCTAATAATTTTTAAGAAAATGAATATGAAACAGTAATATTTTTTTATAAAAACAGTAATAATTTTTTAAAAAATATCATCAAATTTGTTATTTGAAAATATTTATGAATATGAAAAAATATCATCAAATTTATTATTTGAAAATATCATCAAATTTGTTATTTGAAAATATATCAAATTTGTTTTTTTTTCAATTTTAGCTGCATTCATTTGTGACGGTGG
>NC_041383.1:488500257-488558655 GCF_002162155.2 Triticum dicoccoides | reverse complement strand
ACCGGTGGAGCGGGGGAGGGTACGGTGGGTCGTCGGTGGCGGTGGAGCGGGGGGTCGACGGCGGCGGCCGGTGGAGCGGGGGAGGGTGCAGTGGGTCGTCGGCGGCGAGGGGGGCCGGATCTGGCAAGGTGGGATAGCTATCGAGATGGAGGGGGATCGAGATCGAGTGTCCATGAAATTTAAAAACATTCATGAGTTCAAAATTAAAGTGCCCATGAAATACAATAATCGAGAAATGAAGGCTACAATTTAAATAAAGTCGATCTTAGCTAGCTATCTGTTCACAATTTTCTTGCCCTTATTTTTTGTAAATGGAGTTCTTCTCTTGAACGGACGTCCTTTAGGTAGGGTGGTCCTGCTTCTTCTTGTGGTGTATGTTGATGCTTCATCGTCGTCGTCATGTTCCATCTTCGGGTCGCCGTACTTGTCGAAGTCTTGCTCATTGGCGACTCCATCCATTCCGATGATCTTCCTTTTGCCTCTCCGCATGACAACACGACTGGGCTTTGGCGGGTCGGTAATGAAGAAGCATTGGTCCACTTGGGAATCCGGTACCCATGGCTCATTTTTTGCGGTGACATTTGCGCCCGCGGTCTTGGATTTGGCTTCGGGTATAATCATGGTGGTGAAATACCGGTCTTCTTTTATGACACTCTTGGCCCATCTGACATGGAACATCGGGACCTTCTCTCCGGCGTAGCTCAGCTCCCAGATTTCCTCGATCCTTCCGTAGTATCTGTCCTTGTCGTTACCGGTGTAGGATTCCATCGTTACCCCGGAGTTCTGATAACCATCGCTCTTCATGTCCTTTCCCTCGGTGTAGAATGTGTAGCCATTGATATCGTATGCCTATGTCATCAGGTTCTGCTCGGCGCCCTGTGACAAGGCGAATATGAGTTGTTCTTCCGCGGAAGAATCCTCATGTAAAGGGTATGACAGAAGCTTCTGCTTGAACCAATGCGTGAAACATGAGTTGTGCTCTTTGATTATATCTCCGTCCGTCCTCTGTTGGCCTCGGTCATTGTACGTCTTCTCAATAAAGGTTTTGTGCTCTACCACCCAAGGATCGACACGTCTATGTGTTGTAGCGCGACTAGGTTTGATCTTTCAAAGTCGGCGAGTCGACCCTCGAAGTCGACATGCATTTCGCGGCGACCCTCACGGTGACCCCATCCAGCGAGCCTGCCGAGGTGCCTGTTGACGGGCAGACCAACGGGGTTCTCGATGCCTAGATAATTCGTGCAGTAGGAGATGCACTCTTCGGTCAGAAAGCCCCTGGCTATGCTTCCCTCTGGGCGTGACATGTTGCGAACTTATCCTTTGATGACACCATTCATCCTTTCGAACGGTATCATGCTGTGCAGGAACGTCGGCCCGAGTTGGATGATATCCTCCACGATATGGACCAGCAGATGCACCATAACGTCGAAGAATGCGGGCGCGAAGTACATCTCAAGCTCGCATAGTATCACCATGATCTCTTCCTGTAGCCTTCTGAGTTGCCTCGTGCCAACCAACTTCCGAGAGATGACGTCGAAAAAGTTGCATAGGCCAAATAGCATTACACGGACGTGCGCATCCATGATCCCACGGATTACAACAGGAAGTATCTGCGTCATCAGCACGTGACAGTCGTGAGACTTCATCCCGCTGAACTTCTGCTTCACTGTGTCTAGGTATGTGCTTATCTTCCCCGCGTAACCATAAGTAAGTTTTACTCCTATGACGCAGGTGAAAAACTGATCGATCTCCTCCTGACTTAGAGTGAAGCACGCGGGAGGGTAGTCATTTTCGGTCTTCTTGGCCTTTTTGCCTTTGCGACGACTTTCCATGTCCTGCTTCGCCTCATCATCATCATCATTAGCGTGAAGCTCCTCCCTGATGCCCATTGATTTCAAGTCTGCCCTTGCTTTCGGCCCATCTTTGGTCCTCTCTGGCATGTTGAGCAGGGTACCAAGCAGACTCTCGCACACGTTCTTCGTGATATGCATGACATCAAGACTGTGAGGCACACGGTGGATCTTCTAGTACGGCAAGTCCCAGAAAAAGACCTCATTTTCCATACCTTCAGCAGCGGCTCTGGCGCCTTTCGCTTCTTTCCCGGATCTGGCGCCTTTCGCTTCTTTCCCGGCAGTGGGCAATCTTTCCGATTTTTCAACAGCTGGACTATTTCCTCGCTGCTCCTTGTACGCGGGCGTCTTCGGGGTTCGGTTTCACCATCAAACAAATCCTTGCGTTTCCTCCATGGGTCATCATGGCGAAGCCACCTTCGATGTCCCATGAACACGGTTTTCAAAGACCCGGGATCTCTATCTAGCTGACGATACGTTGTGTCATCCATGCACTCGATGCATCCAAAAAATCCGTGGACCACCTGCCCCGCGAGATATCCGTAACCGAGATAGTCGTGCACCATCGTGAGCAGTGTGGCTCTCGTAGGGAAATATTCTTTCTCTGCGGCATCCCATGTATTGGCTGGCGTTTTCCTTAGCGTGTCTAGCTCCTCTTTCAGCAGCCCTAGATAAAGATTGATGTCGTTCCCTGGTTGTTTCGGCCCTTCAATTAGCATACTCATGTGAATGTACTTCCTCTTCATGCACAACCAGGGGGGTAGGTTGTACATCCACACAAACACAGGCTAGGTGCTATGTGTGCTTCTCTGGCTGCCAAACAGATTGACTCCATCGGTGCTCGTGCCCAGCACGATGTTCCTTGGATCCTTCCCAAATTCTGGGTGTTCGAAGTTCAACGCTTGCCACTAGCTCCCATCCTTAGGGTGACTCAACATCTTGTCTTTTTTATTTATCTCAGGATCATTTGCGTCATCTTCTCGCTTCTTCCCCTCCTTATCCACGTGCCAACGCAGGAGCTTTGCTACCTTAGGGTCCGCGAAATACCGCTGCAGACGAGGAGTGATCGGAAAGTACCACACCACTTTTTGAGGAGGTTTCTTCCTCTTATTGTATCGAGTGACACCGCACACCGGACATATGGTAGACTCCGCGTGCTCGTCCCAATAAATGATGCAATTGTTCATGCACACATGGTATTTCACGTGCGGTAAATCTAGGGGACACACGATTTTCTTTGCCTCCTCGAAACTGGTCGGGCACTTGTTCCCCTTGGGAAGACGTTCGTGCCAGAATGACATGTTCTCATCGAAGCATGCGTCGGTCATTTTGTGTTTTACCTTCATCTCCAGATCCATGAGCGTTACTTTCAGGAGGGTATCCTCGGGCCTGCATCCTTCATACAATGGAGTAACCACGTCTATCTCCAGTTGATCCAGCTTGGCTTTCTCTCGGGCGGCAGCTCTTGCGTTATCCGTCTTCTTGAGAAGCAGCTCTTGAATATGAGGGTCCTGCACCCAGCCCATCGATGGTCCATCGTCGTATGCTCCGCCGACATCTTCATCTTCATGATCATGCCCTTCGTCTGCTCCGGCATCTTCCTCATCATCATGTCCTGCATCTTCTACATGATGATTGTGTACAACATCACCGTCGTGATCATGTCCTAGAGATTCTTCGTCTTCTCGCCCGCCCGAGTCTTGCTCATTTCTTGCACGACCCCCATGGACGACTTCATAGTCATCTTCATCACCTTGCCACTGATAGCCATCCATGAAACCATGCAAGAGCAGGTGGTCCCGCACCTGCCCGGAATCCGGGTCCGCAATAAGGCTCTTCAGCTTGCATCTTCGACACGGACATTTTATCTCTGTCTCATTCTTTTGAAGCATCTCGGCCTTCGCGGAGCTCAAAAACCTATTCACGATGCCTTCGGTCATCGTGCGGACCATGGTCGCCTGCGGGGTAGAGCAAAACGATAGTTTAGAACCAAGAAAAAATTTGGCATGACTTTCCCTAAAAATAGGACCAAAAAGAATGCATAGTGCCAAAATTCTCGCCAAAACGGAAATGAATCAACATTCCGGCAAAATATTGGCAACTATCGCATTTCAAATACCGGTACCTGCAAACACAAACATATATGCAACACCAAAAACATATGCAACACCACGAACATACATAGATCTAGCTAGGCCACAAAAAGTGCATGTGCACGTTGTGGAGAGGGAGAACAACATAAAGATAGCTTCCCCCTTACTTACCTATCAAAAAAAGGTAATTTAACCACTTAATTTCGATGAATCTATGGTGCAAATGAGGTGAGGAGGAGGAGGCACCCGAGACAAGCTTGGAGGAGGAGGTGGAGAGAATGAAAGTGGGGAAAGTGAGTGTGGTAGGTGGCTGTCCAAAATATGTAGCTGGTCCCAGGTTACTAATGGCGCACCACCAGCAAATGCGCCATTAGTAAGCCTGGTTACTAATGGCACACCTGCTGGTGGTGCGCCATTAGTAGTTTTGCAAAATAATAATAATAAATATATATACTAATGGCGCACCGTGGCACAGTGCGCTATTACTAGTTTAAACTAGTAATGGCGCACTATGCCACGGTGCGCCATTAGTACTTTTGCAAAAAAAAAGAATAAAAAAACAGTAGTGGCGCACTTCATGGCCGGTGCGCCATTACTAGTTAGCACTACTAATGGCGCACTGTGCCAGGATGCACCATTAGTATGTTTGGAAAAATAAAATAAATTTTTTTGTTACTAGTGGCGCACCATGTGCCTCGTGCGCCATTAGTGTCTTCCACACTAATGGCGCACCTGCACATGGTGCGCCACTGGTATATAGTAGTCGCGCACCACATGACAGGTGCGCCATTAGTATCCATTTCATCTATAGCCCTTTTCCTAGTAGTGCTTCTTGAACACTATTAATGCTAAGATTGATCGCGAAAAGGATGTTCTTACTATTGGGTTAGGGGATCTGTCTCATGAGTTTAATTTTGCTAAGTTTCGCAGACAACCCCATGATAAAGAATTGCCTAGTAAAGATGAAATTATTGGTCTTGCTTCTATTGTCGTGCCTCCTAATGATCCTTTAGAACAATATTTGTTAGACCATGAAAATGATATGTTTATGAATGAAAGTGTCAGGACCCCGACTCAATGCCACATCGATCTAGCATGTAACACCTCATATCACTTTGCGGCCTCACGCACGGTATTCCCACGGGTGTCGCCTTACCTTTGCCTGGAACCGTTTGCGCATTTTGGCACACGTATATGATAGTGTCGCTAGCATCCATATGATAAGGAGCCCGGGCTGACATGGCTAGTCGTAAACCCAAAGTGGCACAGACTTACAGGGACATGCATCCATGACCCAGCATCGAACGTGTCGGTCATCAGCGAGTGAATCCAGGCTGTAGCACTGGGCTAGCAGGACTCCGGTGAACCGGGCTGTAGCAGGCTAACAGGACTCCGGTATTCATCGCGTGACATTTCCCCGAAGGGACAGACACAGGAACGAAGAAGGACACATGCCAGCCAGCCTAAGTGTTCCGGAGCAGTAGCAAGCTACCATGGCTCAGTGGAAGCACTAGGAGACATTTCCTGGTAAGAGAGGCTACCAAGGATAAACAACTAGATAGTCAGATCCCACACATACCAAGCGTTTCAATAACATACACACAATATGCTCGATATGTGCAAATACAACATGGCATCACAACATGACTCTACGACTCAAGTATTTATTCAATAGGCTCCGGGGAGCGAGATATTACAATCATGGGTCTCATGACCCAACATTCAGAGCATACAAGTCAAAGCACATGCGGAAGCTTAACATGTCTGAGTACAGACATCTACAAATGAAAAAGGCTAAGAAGCCTAACTATCTACCAGATCCTGCCGAGGGCACAAGATCGTAGCTGAGGTATCCAGCTAAACGTCGAAGTCCATGCGGAACTACTAGCGAGACCGAAGTCTCTCTGCAAAAACATAAAATAGGCAAACGTGAGTACAAATGTACCCAGCAAGACTTACATCAGAACTAACTACATATGCATCATTATCAACAAAGGGGATGGTGGGGTTTAACTGCAGCAAGCCAGCTTTGACTCGGTGGCTATCCTGAACTACGACTGCAAGTAACTCTTTTGAGGTGGCGCACATGAGTCCACATATTCACCAACCAATACACCACTATGGATCCGCTCCCGTCTCCCTACGAGAACGCCATCCATAGCACTCACGCTTATCTTGCGCATTTTAAAGTATCCAATTTCACTTGTCTATGAACTGTACAGGCAACCCAGAAGTCCTTTTCCGCGGACACGGCTATTCGAATAGATGATGTTAACCCTGCAGGGGTGTACTTCTTCATGCATGTTTCCACCACTTAGCGTCTGCACACGACATGTGCTCGGCAGACTTCAAGCGAAAGCCGACGTGGGTGTAGACCACGACCTACCTAAACACTCAAGTCTCTAGTCCAGGTTTATCGCCTATTCGGGTTCCATCCGCGAGGAGATCCGGCCGGAGTTTCGCTCACAGCCCCAAACGATGTGTGCAGGGTTCCCGAGACACCAAACGGGCGCCCGGTACACCGTGCCACGTGCCTACCGCATCACAGCCCACCCCTCGGGTCAGCGCTGCCCACGGCCTCCAGCATACTACAAACACCAGAAACTACTTGCAACTCCTGGACAGAGGACAAGGGTGATTAAGAAGTCGAGCGGGGTCATATTTCAGGGCCCAATGCATGGTAGTAGTTGATTCATGGATCACAAACACAGAACTCAGTTCCTAAGGACGGCTTCAATGAGACAACCCACCATGTACTCCTACATGGCCTCTCACCGCTACCTTTACCAAATCGTGTTCACACACTTAGCTCATACACAGTAGGACATGTTCACACATCTCTGATTCATTCCCGATGAATCAGACCTGACTCAACTCTAAGCAGTAGCAGGCATGACAAAAAAACATGAGTGAGTAGGCACAACAGGGCTCAAACAACTCCTACTCATGCTAGTGGGTTTCATCTATTTACTGTGGCAATGACAGGTCATGCAAAGGATAAAGGGGTTCAGCTACCACAACAATTAACAGATGAATCGTTGTTGTCCTAATGCAGTAAAAGAGAGCAGGAGCGAGGGAGTAGGATTGTATCGGAATGAACAAGGGGGTTTTGCTTGCCTGGCACTTCTGAAGATAGCATTGAGTCTTCATCAGTGTCAACGATCACAACGTCGGTACAACGTCTACCGAGGGGGAACAACAGCGGCAAACAGAGAAGAAACACGATCAATGCAATGCACAATATGATGCATGCTATGACATGGCAATATGAATGTGTTTTGGGTTAATGCAAGCTAGAACAGATTGAGATGAGTCCATTTGAACCAAAGATTCAAATGCAAACCCATTTTAAGAGGTCATAATAGTGCATTAACTTGTTTCACCTAAACAGCAAGGTTAATGTGTTCTAACATGCATCAAACCAATGCAGATGGATAGATTGGATTTTTCTGATCATTTTCCATATATAACTTATTTAATTTGGAGTTACGGTTGATTTCCTATGAATTTTAGAAGTTTGTGCTATTTTCTGGAATTTCCTGTATAAGAACAATTCCAGTAATTGAATTAATGCGTCAGCACTGCGTCAGGGTGACATCAGCGATCAACAGGCGTCGTCCAGGTCAAACCTGACCAGTGGGGTCCATTGGTCACTGACTGGGGCTAGTTAGTGACACTGACAGGTGGGTCCGGTCAACGCACACGTCAGCGAAGTCAACATGACATGTGGGGCCAGTCAACAGCCATGTCAGCGCGGTCAAGGCTGACGCGTGGGTCCCACTGGGTTAATCTAAACTAAACAGGAAAATTAATCTAAACTAAACAAGCACATGGGCCCACGTGGCAGTGGCTTAAGGGGTTGATTAGAGGGGTCATCAGCACTAACTAACCTACCTTGTCACCGGATTAACTCCGGCGATAACCGGAGCGCGGCGGCGATGCCCGTCCGGCCAATTCCGGCGTCGGGAGGACGCGCGGCAGGTCTTGTTGGAACGGCCGTGATGCGGCGCGTCCAGCGGTGGCTGCAGCTGTGGCTGGGGTGGCCGGTAGCAGCAACTGCGGCGAGCGAGGCGGCGGCCGGAGCTCGGCATCGAGCAGCTAGGGGGCTACGGTGCGGCTACGAACGAGCTACTAGGTGCGTTCGGCTCCTAGGAGCGAGGTGAGGACGATGACGCGCTCGAGCGCAAGCTGCAGCGTCCATAGCGGCAGCGGCGACAAGGTCAGCGGCGGCCGGAGTTTGGCCGCGACGTAGCTATGGCCTAGAGCTCGAAAACGCGAGGGGAAAGAGAGGGGTTCGGATCAGGAGCTCACTGCGAGGTCGGAGAGAAGCTCGGCGGGCTCGGGGGCGTCCTGCATGCGGAGAATCGACGGCGGTGGTGGTTGGAGCCCGAGGGGGAAAATGACGGTGGTGTCGGGGTTGCAGCGCGTCCGGGACCTCGTGGCTCGGTGGAGAGGAAGAGGGGGTCGAGGCGGAGCCTCTGGGTGCAACGACGAGGCGAGGCAGTGGCTGTGGCCACGGCGATGCTCGTCGGCGGCGACGGACGCGTTTGGTCCGGGCGAGAGAGAGGGAGCAGAGGAGAGAGGGCCGTGGGGGAGAATGAGCGAAGCGGTCAGCGGAAACGGGACGGCACGAGGGAGTCGTCCATGCGTCCAGGGGCTTCGTCGGCAAGCAGGTGACGGCGTGGCGAGCTCGGGCATGCCGGCGCTCACCTCTCTGCCTGCCTGGCGAGAGGAAGCAGCTGCCTGGCATGGGCCAGCACAGTGCTGGGCCTGCCAGGTGGGCTGCGGCCAGGTAAGTGGCCCAGGTAAAAAAAATCTCTCTCTCTCTCTTTTATTGTTTCTGTTTTTCTACTATTCTTCCTCTGTTTTGATTTATTTTAGCAACTAAATCGTTTTAATAAATTCTGTAGGTTATTATATGGCTTGCTAAAATATATACAAAGCCACTGACAAACTTTTAGAATTATTGGAGTCATATTTAATATATATTAAATATAAATCCAAAGCAAATAGTTATTGGATTAATTCAGATGGCCAAAATAAATATTTCTGTGACTCCAAAAATATTGGTTTGAATTTTACCTCTTACCAATATTTCTAAAGAATAACAGGAACATTTTCTTGGACTCATTTGAGAAGATTTAAATGTTGGTTATTTTTAGAGGTTTTCTGAGGCTTTTGAAAATTCCTCAATTCAAGTTTCATTTGAAAACATGATGCACACATGAAGCTAGCCTAGGTCAGACCAGAATTAGGAATGTGACAACTCACCCCCACTACATAAGAATCTCGCCCCGAGATTCAAGCGTAGGGTAAGATGAAGGGGGAATGCAAACTAACACAAATGCAAACTAACACAATCCCCACGATCCAGGTTGCACTTCAAATGAACGTTGATTCGATCACCATCATTATCTTGATGTCTTGCTCCAACTCCAACCGACATGACAACGAGAGGAGAAAGAAAACTCTAGAAGGATCGATCTTCTCGAAGGTCGAACAACTCAGGATTAACTCACGGAATGAGACATAGCAACATCTCTCGAGCTGAGAGACGAAGCACACCTCTAGAGGAATGGAGTGGAACAGATGACGGAGGTTTACCAGGTAGACTACAATTCCACATTAAGAAGGTGGTGATCGGTTGTCAACGTAGCGAGGAGTTGAATTGCCATGATATCATAACGAGACATCTTAGAGGAGGTGACTCGTAGAATTATCCCCTTAAGTGGAAAAAAGGATTACCTTTGATTCAGAGATCATTAAAACTCTTTATACGAGCCTAAGGCAAATCACAATCGATCATTTGAAGGAGTCCGAAAGAATGACATTCTCGGACCAGAATGGATGATGTGGATTACCTTGTTGAAGACAAGGCAATGGATGATTTTGTTTATCATCGGAAATGGATGAGACCCAAGGTAGGATGGCACAATGACGGTGCAAGCTGGGAACAAAACACAAATGCTGGGAATGATTCTAGTAACTGGGAAGAAACTCAACAGCAGAGAGTGAGTCCACTGTTGAAAATTTATAGCATAACCGAGGAAGCTAGGAGCAATCCTAGTTAGTGCCGATGATAACACCTAGTGCTTGTGCATGCTCTCAAGAACTTGAGCATTTCCATATTCATCAAGGTTTTACCAATATCCGTGTCAAGGATCCTGGCAACACAACTTACTACCATGATGAATGGTGATGGATGATGCAGACGCAAAAGGAGATAACACCTTCTCAGATTTGACCTTGGCAGAGCCAATGAAACAAAATCTGGATGATCGACCGAGAGACATTTAGCACTCCGCTTCTAATGTTCTCCTTGATGTGCTAGCGTAATCCACTCATAGATATGGTTTGATATCTAGACCATCAGGTAAAAGGTCGGACTTCGGGAACTCAAAAATCCATAAGGGTCAACTAGGGAGTAAATCCCACGAAATCCTTATGGGGAGGTAGCCAACTTTCTCAATCAAGAGCCTACAATAATGGGTCTTCCGGCTAGATGTGTTGGCCACGACATCCACTTTACCGGGTTACAAAGAGACCAATATTATAGTTCTTGGGAAAACGTTCCAACCATCACATCTGCCTGAGATTCAGATCTGGCTGGTGTCAAGATATTCTAGACTCTTCAAGTCTAGAAAGAAAAACGAAAGTTTGCAACACAAATCGACGAGATAAAGTTGCGAGATTCTCGGGGAATGAACTACGATAGTAAGCTCCAAAATATGAGCTGGTTCTGCTACAAACATGTGAACACGTTGTCTCAGACAAGCATGACCACATCGTAGTCTTACAATAAAACACTACCAAGTTCAGGTGGGAAACCATCATCGAGGATAACAAAATCTTGTACAAATCCGCCTGGTACCTTCAGGACTAGCACTTAGAACTTATTATCCTTGAACAGATCAATCAGTGGCTTGGTGTGCTAGGGACACATATAGAATGGAGGTAATTAATCTACCAAACCATAGAATACTTCGCACGAATGCGTGACCGACTTGGGATGATTCCGAAGGAAGCAAAACAAACCTTTCTCAAATTCATGGTGGCAACTTGCACCAAATGCACATGAATTTGAGGAAGTCACTTCTTCCATCCAAGCATAGGCTTCATGAACGGAACACGAAGGCATAGCTTACAAAGTTTCCAACACTAGGTTGATGTTCAACATGAATCATGGGGGAGACAAAATGCTGCTGATGGGCTCAACAACAACTCATCGGAATTTCCATATCACTGGACTTCCACCATCATGTGAACGTGGTGATAGCATTGGTCAGACCCAAGAGATATAGTGGTGTATGCTCGAGGAATCAACCACGAGTAAGACAACACTATGAACATCATTGGTTCTGATTTGATTTGACGAAAGCCCATACTCAAATCAAAGTTTTGATAAGGTAATAGGTCCAACAACTGATCACAGGGACCAATCGATGAAGATATCATCTTTCTTCAACATACATACAAGATATCCCTTAACATGAACTAAGTCGGACAAGCTTTTATCTTCCAGCTCTCCAAGTTGATGTATAGCTTAACCAACTAGCTCAGGGGTATCCAACACAGATTCTTGGAGAAAGGGTGGTTTACAGGAATAAACCAACTTGATCATGAACTCAACATAGCGGTTAGGTGACTACCTGGTGATACTTCCGACAAGATAATCAGAAAATCACGAACCACCGGTATGTTACTAAGCTCGAGAGCAATCTTATTTTTCAGGGCAAGATGATATGATCAAATGAGCGGGGGATTGGCAAAATCCTAACTCAACGACCAAAAGAGTGCACCGGAAATAGGGACTAGGTAGCACAATCAACCTTAGGGTGACGATTCAATAACCAACACGCTAAGGATGAAATTATTGTCCTTTAACTACCAAGCAACAAGGTTGCTATGAGTATTGATTTCACACATCACGATTCACTTGTCGGTATTCCGGTTGCGACAACACGGAACCGAGGAATGAGTAATGATGGCGAGAAGTATCACTACGTCAAGAATTCACAAGGGCTGGAGCAATTCTCATGAAAATCCTGACATAAAGGGGGTGATACTCCAGGGTAGAACAGAATCAAAAGCTGGATTGCATCTGATCTGCGGAAGACAACTACTTTGACCCAATCCTGGAAATGGATGAGGTACTCGAGTTTGTTTCTCCTAGTCATTCTGAACTAGAATGGCTTGACGGACCACAAGAGTAATAGGCATTGATGAGCTCGAGTGCACAACTACTCTTGACTATCAATTGATAGACGAGGGTCGGAAGACAACTAAAGTGGGACAACTCAAAGGAACATACGGTTTTCTGAGTTGTGGATGCATAGATTAGTATGTTGAACCAAGTTCAACAAGTTTCTTCCGGATAACCCATGCAGAAAAGTAGAACTGGCAGAGTCGCAATATAGAATGGAGAACTCAACAAGGGCACTCCTGTTGTGATCTTTTGATCCAACAAACTTCTTCCATAAAGTGGTTCTAGTATTTGGAAGAAGGAAATACCACGAACTTCGAGGACTAACGCAAAGGTTACTAATAACCTAAGGGAACTAGCAATTACTATCAACATGAAGTAAGTAGGGTGAATCTCGGGTTCAAAAACCCAGGAGTAGAATACCTAACTAAATGGCATCACGGGATGCTTTCGAGAATAAAGTCCAGAATCATCACACTAGGACACAAATCATGGCTAGATTGCTAGATGATCCCCTAAGACACCTAGGGTCATAATATTAACTCCAACATATATGTCGAGGCAATAAAGTACCTCAACTCACTAATTTGTGTGATTAATCTGACCAAAGGGACATCGGGAACGGTAAGAAGGGATTTGCAAATGCATCAGACTGTTTAGAAACCTGGGATGACTCGGACAACATAACGGCTGTAAATGCTCAAAAAATTTGAGACATCCAGCGAAAATGGTGACATAACCACTCAGAGGCACAATATCAAGGTTTCGAGATCAATAGTTAACATACAGAAGTAGTAGAAACTGAACTGAGGCTTGAAACTATCAATCCTATAAGTCTATGGATTAGTAACACGTGATCCTGATAGAAGAAGAGAAAGCCTAGTTTCTTAACCCCACAGGAAAGATAAGATGACTCAGATCAGAAGGCATAAGGGATAAGAAATAAAAAGAGCCTTACGTTCCATCCCACAATCAATTCCCTTATATAACTAAAGAATTTCTAGACTCAACTTCGACCAGTTTGGCTTGGTAAACCTACAGGCAGTCAGGCTCTGATACCAAAGCTGTCAGGACCCCGACTCAATGCCACATCGATCTAGCATGTAACACCTCATATCACTTTGCGGCCTCACGCACGGTATTCCCACGGGTGTCGCCTTACCTTTGCCCTGAACCGTTTGCGCCTTTTGGCACACGTATATGATAGTGTCGCTAGCATCCATATGATAAGGAGCCCGGGCTGACATGGCTAGTCGTAAACCCAAAGTGGTACAGACTTACAGGGACAGGCATCCATGACCCAGCATCGAACATGTCGGTCATCAGCGAGTGAATCCAGGCTGTAGCACTGGGCTAGCAGGACTCCGGTGAACCGGGCTGTAGCAGGCTAACAGGACTCCGGTATTCATCGCGTGACATTTCCTCGAAGGGACAGACACAGGAACGAAGAAGGACACATGCCGGCCAGCCTAAGTGTTCCGGAGCAGTAGCAAGCTACCATGGCTCAGTGGAAGCACTAGGAGACATTTCCCGGTAAGAGAGGCTACCAAGGATAAACAACTAGATAGTCATATCCCACACATACCAAGCATTTCAATAACATACACACAATATGCTCGATATGTGCAAATACAACATGGCATCACAACATGACTCTACGACTAAAGTATTTATTCAATAGGCTCCGAGGAGCGAGATATTACAATCATGGGTCTCATGACCCAACATTCAGAGCATACAAGTCAAAGCACATGCGGAAGCTTAACATGTCTGAGTACAGACATCTACAAATGAAAAAGGCTAAGAAGCCTGACTATCTACCAGATCCTGCCGAGGGCACAAGATCGCAGCTGAGGTATCCAGCTAAACGTCGAAGTCCATGCGGAACTACTAGCGAGACCGAAGTCTCTCTGCAAAAACATAAAATAGGCAAACGTGAGTACAAATGTACCCAGCAAGACTTACATCAGAACTAACTACATATGCATCATTATCAACAAAGGGGATGGTGGGGTTTAACTGCAGCAAGCCAGCTTTGACTCGGTGGCTATCCTGAACTACGATTGCAAGTAACTCTTTTGAGGTGGCGCACACGAGTCCACATATTCACCAACCAATACACCACTATGGATCTGCTCCCGTCTCCCTACGAGAACGCCATCCATAGCACTCACGCTTATCTTGCGCATTTTAAAGTATCCACTTTCACTTGTCTATGAACTGTACAGGCAACCCAGAAGTCCTTTTCCGCGGACACGGCTATTCGAATAGATGATGTTAACCCTGCAGGGGTGTACTTCTTCATGCATGTTTCCACCACTTAGCGTCTGCACACGACATGTGCTCGGCAGACTTCAAGCAAAAGCCGACGTGGGTGTAGACCACGACCTACCTAAACACTCAAGTCTCTAGTCCAGGTTTATCGCCTATTTGGGTTCCATCCGCGAGGAGATCAAGCCGGAGTTTTGCTCACAGCCCCAAACGATGTGTGCAGGGTTCCCGAGACACCAAACGGGCGCCCGGTACACCGTGCCACGTGCCTACCGCATCACAGCCCACCCCTCGGGTCAGCGCTGCCCACGGCCTCTAGCATACTACAAACACCAGAAACTACTTGCAACTCCTGGACAGAGGACAAGGGTGATTAAGAAGTCGAGCGGGGTCATATTTCAGGGACCAATGCATGGTAGTAGCTGATTCATGGATCACAAACACAGAACTCAGTTCCTAAGGATGGCTTCAATGAGACAACCCACCATGTACTCCTACATGGCCTCTCATCGCTACCTTTACCAAATCGTGTTCACACACTTAGCTCATACACAGTAGGACATGTTCACACACCTCTGATTCATTCCCGATGAATCAGACCTGACTCAACTCTAAGCAGTAGCAGGCATGACAAACAAACATGAATGAGTAGGCACAACAGGGCTCAAACAACTCCTACTCATGCTAGTGGGTTTCATCTATTTACTGTGGCAATGACAGGTCATGCAAAGGATAAAGGGGTTCAGCTACCGCAGCAATTAACAGATGAATCGTTGTTGTCCTAATGCAGTAAAAGAGAGCAGGAGCGAGAGAGTAGGATTGTATCGGAATGAACAAGGGGGTTTTGCTTGCCTGGCACTTCTGAAGATAGCATTGAGTCTTCATCAGTGTCAACGATCACAACGTCGGTACAATGTCTACCGAGGGGGAACAACACCGGCAAACAGAGAAGAAACACGATCAATGCAATGCACAATATGATGCATGCTATGACATGGCAATATGAATGTGTTTTGGGTTAATGCAAGCTAGAACAGATTGAGATGAGTCCATTTGAACCAAAGATTCAAATGCAAACCCATTTTAAGAGGTCATAATAGTGCATTAACTTGTTTCTCCTAAACAGCAATGTTAATGTGTTCTAACATGCATGAAACAAGTTCAGATGGATAGATTGGATTTTTCTGATCATTTTTCATATATAACTTATTTAATTTGGAGTTACGGTTGATTTCCTATGAATTTTAGAAGTTTGTGCTATTTTCTGGAATTTCCTGTATAAGAACAATTCCAGTAATTGAATTAATGCGTCAGCACTGCGTCAGGGTGACGCCAGCGGTCAACAGGCATCGACCAGGTCAAACCTGACCAGTGGGGTCCACTGGTCAGTGACTGGGGCTAGTTAGTGACACTAACAGGTGGGTCCGGTCAACGCACACGTCAGCGAAGTTAACATGACATGTGGGGCCAGTCAACAGCCATGTCAGCACGGTCAAGGCTGACGCGTGGGTCCCACTGGGTTAATCTAAACTAAACAGGAAAATTAATCTAAACTAAACAGGCGCATGGGCCCATGTGGCAGTGGCTTAAGGGGTTGATTAGAGGGGTCATTAGCACTAACTAACCTACCTTGTCACCGGATTAACTCCGACGATAACTGGAGCGCGGCGGCGATGCCCGTCCGGCCAATTCCGTCGTCGGGAGGACGCGCGGTAGGTCTTGCTGGAACGGCCGCGACGCGGCGCGTCCAGCGGTGGCTGTAGCTGTGGCTGGGGTGGCCGGTAGCGGCAACTGCGGCGAGCGAGGCGGCGGCCGGAGCTCGGCATCGAGCGGCTAGGGGGCTACGGTGCGGCTACGGACGAGCTAGTAGGTGCGTTCGGCTCCTAGGAGCGAGGTGAGGACGATGACGCGCTCGGGCGCAAGCTGCAGCGTCCGTAGCGGCAGCGGCGACAAGGTCAGCGGCGGCCGGAGTTCGGCCGCGACAGAGCTATGGCCTAGAGCTTGCAAACGTGAGGGGAAAGAGAGGGGTTCGGATCAGGAGCTCACTGCGAGGTCGGAGAGAAGCTCGGCGGGCTCGGGGGCGACCTGCGTGCGGCGAATCGATGGCGGTGGTGGTCGGAGCCCGAGGGGGAAAACGACGATGGTGTCGGGGTTGCAGCGCGTCCGGGACCTCGTGGCTCGGTGGAGAGGAAGAGGGGGTCGAGGCGGAGCCTCTGGGCGCAACGATGAGGCGAGGCAGTGGCTGTGGCCACGGCGATGCTCGTCGGCGGCGACGGACGTGTTTGGTCCGGGCGAGAGAGAGGGAGCAGAGGAGAGAGGACCGTGGGGGAGAGTGAGCGAAGCGGTCAGCGGAATCGGGATGGCACGCGGGAGTCGTCCATGCGTCCAGGGGCTTCGTCGGCAAGCAGGTGACGGCGTGGCGAGCTCGGGCACGCCGGCGCTCACCTCTCTGCCTGCCTGGCGAGAGGAAGCAGCTGCCTGGCATGGGCCAGCACAATGCTGGGCCTGCCAGGTGGGCTGCGGCCAGGTAAGTGGCCTAGGTAAAAATCTCTCTCTCTCTCTTTTATTGTTTCTGTTTTTCTACTATTCTTCCTCTGTTTTGATTTAGTTTAGCAACTAAATCATTTTAATAAATTCTGTAGGTTATTATATGGCTTGCTAAAATATATACAAAGCCACTCACAAACTTCCAGAATTATTGGAGTCATATTTAATATATATTAAATATAAATCCAAAGCAAATAGTTATTGGATTAATTCAAATGGCCAAAATAAATATTTCTGTGACTCCAAAAATATTGGTTTGAATTTTACCTCTTACCAATATTTCTAAAGAATAATAGGAACATTTTCTTGGACTCATTTGAGAAGATTTAAATGTTGGTTATTTTTAGAGGTTTTCTGAGGCTTTTGAAAATTCCTCAATTCAAGTTTCATTTGAATTTAAACATGATGCACACATGAAGCTAGCCTAGGTCAGACCAGAATTAGGAATGTGACATAAAGAAGGGAAATAGATAAAGTATTCTTTAAACAGGGTCCTATTTTGAAACGCAACTTGCCTGTTGAAATCCTAGGGGATCCTCCACCACCCAAGGGTGATCCCGTGTTTGAGCTTAAACCATTACCTGATACTCTTAAATATGCTTATCTTGATGAAAATAAGATATATCATGTTATTATTAGTGCTAACCTTTCAGAGCAGGAAGAGGAAAGATTATTGAAAACTTTGAAGAAGCACCGTGCTGCTATTGGATATACTCTTGATGATCTTAAAGGCATTTGTCCCACTCTATGCCAACACAAAATAAAATTGGAGGAAGATGCCAAACCAGTTATTGATCACCAACGACGGTTAAATCCTAAGATGAAAGAAGTGGTAAGAAAGGAAATACTAAAGCTCATTGAGGCAGGTATAATTTATCCCGTTGCTAATAGTCAGTGGGTAAGTCATGTCCATTGTGTCCCTAAGAAGGGAGGTATTACTGTCGTTCCTAATGATAAAGATGAATTGATCCCGCAAAGAATTATTACAGGTTATACGATGGTAATTGATTTCCGCAAATTAAATAAAGCTACTAAAAAAGTTCATTACCCTTTACCTTTTATTAATCAAATGCTAGAAAGACTATCCAAACATAAACATTTTCGCTTTCTAGATGGTTACTCTGGTTTCTCTCAAATACCCGTGTCAGCGGAGGATCAAGAAAAGACCACTTTTACTTGCCCTTTCGGTAGCTTTGCTTATAGACGTATGTCTTTTGGTTTATGTAATGCACCTGCTACCTTTCAAAGATGCATGATGGCTATATTCTTTGACTTTTGTGAAAAGATTTGTGAGGTATTCATGGATGATTTCTCCGTTTATGGATCCTATTTTGATGATTGCTTGAGCAACCTTGATCGAGTTTTGCAGAGATGTGAAGATACTAGTCTCGTCTTGAATTGGGAAAAGTGCCACTTTATGGTTAATGAAGGCATTGTCTTGGGGTATAAAATTTCTGAGAGAGGTATTGAAGTTGATAAAGCTAAGGTCGATGCTATTGAAAAGATGCCATGTCCCAAGGACATTAAAGGTATAAGAAGTTTCCTTGGTCATGCCGGTTTTTATAGGAGGTTCATTAAGGACTTTTCTTAAATTTCTAGGCCTCTGACTAATCTGTTGCAAAAAGATATTCCTTTTGTCTTTGATGATGATTGTGTAGAAGCGTTTGAATACTTAAGAAAGCTTTGATTTCCGCACCTATTGTTCAGCCACCTGATTGGAATTTACCCTTTGAAATTATGTGATGCTAGCGATTATGATGTAGGTGTTGTTCTAGGACAAAGAGTTGATAAGAAACTAAATGTTATTCAATATGCTAGTAAAACTCTAGACACTGCTCAGAGAAATTATGCTACTACTGAAAAGAAATTCTTAGCAGTTGTATTTGCTTGTGATAAGTTCAGACCTTATATTGTTGATTCTAAAGTAACTGTTCACACTGATCATGCTGCTATTAAATATCTTATGGAAAAGAAAGATACTAAACCTAGACTTATTAGATGGGTTCTCTTGCTACAAGAATTTGATTTGCATATTATTGATAGAAAGGGAGTTGAGAATCCCGTTGCAGACAACTTGTCCAGGTTAGAGAATGTTCTTGATGACCAAACTACCTATTAATGATAGCTTTCCTGATGAACAATTAGCTGTCATAAATGCTTCTCGTACTGCTCCATGGTATGCTGATTATGCTAATTACATTGTTGCTAAATTCATACCACCTAGTTTCACATACCAGCAAAAGAAAAAGTTCTTCTATGATTTAAGACATTACTTCTGGGATGACCCACACCTTTATAAAGGAGTAGATGGTGTTATTAGACGTTGTGTACCTGAGCATGAACAGGAACATATCCTACACAAGTGTCACTCTGAGGCATATGGAGGACACCACGCTGGAGATAGAACTGCACATAAGGTATTGCAATCTGGTTTTTATTGGCCTACTCTCTTCAAAGATGCCCGTAAGTTTGTCTTGTCTTGCAATGAATGTCAAAGAATTGGTAATACTACTAGACGTCAATAAATGCCTATGAATTATTCTCTTGTTAGTGAACCATTTGATGTTTGGGGCTTTGATTATATGGGACCGTTTCCTGCCTCTAATGGGCATACACATATTTTAGTTGCTGTTGATTACGTTACTAAGTGGGTAGAAGCTATTCCAGCTAGTAGTGCTGATCATAACACCTCTATTAAGATGCTTAAAGAAGTTATTTTTCCGAGGTTTGGAGTCCCTAGATACTTAATGACTGATGCTGGTTCACATTTTATACATGGTGCTTTCCGTAAAATGCTTGCTAAGTATGATGTTAATCATAGAATTGCATCTCCATATCACCCACAGTCTAGTGGTCAAGTAGAATTGAGTAACAGAGAGCTCAAATTAATTTTGCAAAAGACTGTTAATAGATCTAGAAAGAATTGGTCCAATAAACTTGATGATGCATTATGGGCTATAGAACTGCATATAAAAATCCTATGGGTATGTCTCCATATAAAATGGTTTGTGGAAAGGCATATCATTTACCTCTCGAACTAGAACATCAGGCATATTGGGCCATTAAAGAGCTC
Organism: Triticum dicoccoides; assembly: GCF_002162155.2. Lineage (NCBI taxonomy): Eukaryota > Viridiplantae > Streptophyta > Magnoliopsida > Poales > Poaceae > Triticum > Triticum dicoccoides. Next base: position 488,538,618 of record NC_041383.1, on the reverse strand, counting down.
AATTATGATTTCAAACTTGCCGGTGAGAAGAGGTTATTTGACATTAGCTCACTTGATGAATGGAGAACCCAAGCCTATGAGAATGCCAAACTGTTTAAAGAAAAAGTTAAAAGATGGCATGACAAAAGGATACAAAAGCGTGAGTTTAATGTAGGTTATTATGTTTTGCTTTTCAACTCTCGTTTAAGATTTTTTGCAGGAAAACTTCTCTCTAAATGGGAAGGCCCTTACGTTATCGAGGAGGTCTATCGTTCCGGTGCCATAAAAATTAACAACTTCGAAGGCACAAACCCGAAGGTGGTGAATGGTCAAAGAATCAAACATTATATCTCAGGTAATCCTATAAATGTTGAAACTAATGTTATTGAAACCGTAACCCCGGAGGAATACATAAGAGACACTTTCCAGAACATTTCAGACTCCGAAAAGGAATAGGTATGTGGTACGGTAGGTAAACCGACTCCAAAATAGTTCTAATAGCAATTTCTCTCTGTTTTGGAATATTTAAGAAAATAGGAAAATAAGAAGTAGTCTGGGAAGGACACAAGGCATCCACGAGGGTCGAGGACGCGCCCTCCTGCCTCGTGGGCACCTCATGTGCTCTTTGGACTCCGTTTTCTTTCATGTTACTTCTTTTGGTCGGTAAAACTTCATTATATAATATCCCGAAGGTTTTGACCACCGTACCACGCAAATATCCTCTGTCTTTGTTTCGAGCTGTTTTTCTGACAGATCTAGAGCATCATGACGCCTTCAAGCGCCCCCAAGGACAAGTTTTACGAGAGGGTCATCAACCCCTACCTCGCGGAGGCTCTGCATCATACTCAAACCATTGAGATGCGTGAGGGGGTGCTGCACATCCGCGATGTGGAGGGACCAAGGAGTACCGGAAGCGTGGAGGGAAACTCGAAACAATGGAACAACAAGTTTTCAAGTGCCAAGGGATGGTAGAGCGTGGACTTAACGCCAACCAGATGTTGATCATGGAGTTCACCAACAACCACAAGCTGGACGCCAAGAACATTGGGGAGACCATCTTCAAGCTTCATGAGAAAATCGAGCACCTCCAAGCCCAGATCTATGACCTGCAAAACCAAAATTGTGAGTATGAATATAGATTCAAGAGGATGAGTTTGGCTGCAGATTTGAGGATCCAGGAGACTCGATCGTCCTTCTATGACGGTGAGGCTATGCCTTGGAAGACGGACCACAAGCCTACATCATCAACAACTCCTTCATCACCACCTCCGAGGACATAAACACATGGGTATGGGCACTCCCCTTGGCAACCGCCAAGCTTGGGGGAGGTGCCCCGGTATCGTATCACCATCACACTCCTATCTTTACCGTTTTACTTAGTTCGATCCTTTTGGTAATATCTTGATCTAGTAGAATAAAGTTTTGGTATGAATTAGTTTTGAGTTTTTCTTTGTGATCCCTTTATGTAATCGAGTCCATGAGCTATATATAATAAAGATTAGTGTTGAGTCAAGGGCTTTGCTATCTTGCTATGATCTTAAGTGCGTAAAAGAGTAAAAATAAATCAAGAGATCATATTGATCTTATGGAAAGTAATGACTTCACATATAGAGAGTATGATGATTAAAAGTTGTTGAGAGTTGGCAAACATAGTTTTGGTCATCGTTGCAATTAATAGGAAGTAATAAAGAAAGATAGGTTCTCACATATAAATATACTATCATACTATCTTGGACATCTGTTATAATTGTGAGCACTCACTGAAGTATGATATGCTAAAGAGTTGATGTTGAACAAGGAAGACAACGTAATGGGTTATGTTTTCTCACATCTTAGTTAAAGTATATTGTCATGGATTATTCAGTATGTTGAGCTTGCCTTTCCCCCTCATGCTAGACAAATTCCTTGCACCAAGTAGAGATACTACTTGTGCTTCCAAATATCCTTAAACCCAGTTTTGCCATGAGAGTCCACCATATCTACCTAGATTGAGTAATATCCTTCAAGTAAGTTGTCATGTTGCATGCAATAAAAATTGCTCTCTAAATATGTATGACTTATTAGTGCGGAGAAAATAAGCTTTATACGATCTTGTGATATGGAAGTAATAAAAGCGACGGACTGCACAATAAAGGTTCATATCACAAGTGGCAATATAAGGTGATGTTCTTTTGCATTAAGATTTCGTGCATCCAACCATAAAAGCACATGACAACCTCTGCTTCCCTATGCGAAGGGCCTATCTTTTAAATTATGCAAGAGTCAAGGTGATCTTCACCTTTTCTTTCTATATTTTATCCTTTGTCAAGCACCTCGTGTTGGAATGATCCTGATATATATATCCAATTGGATGTAAGTTAGCATGAACTATTATTGTTGACATTACCCTTGAGGTAAAAGGTTGGGAGGCAACACTATAAGCCCCTATATCTTTCTTTGTGTCCGGCTAAAACTCCATAACCATAAGTATTGCGTGAGTGTTAGCAATTGTGAAAGACTAAATGATGGTTGAGTATGTGGACTTGCTGAAAAGCTCTTATATTGACTCTTTTCGATGTTATGATAAATTGCAATTGCTTCAATGACTGAGATTATAGTTTGTTAGTTCTCAATGAAGTTTCTGAATCATACTTGACATTGTGAATAGATTGTTACTTGAGCATAAGAAATCATATGACAAAATAAATATTAATACCCCTCTGATCATTCTTATAACAACAACATATTAATACCCCTCTGATCATGAACATGAATATGCTTTGTGAGTAGTTACGTTTGTTCCTGAGGACATGAGTGAAGTCTTGCTATAAGTAGTCATGTGGATTTGGTATTCGTTCGATATTTTGATGAGATGTATGTTGTCTCTCCTCTAGTGGTGTTATGTGAACGTCGACTACATGACACTTCACCATTATTTGGGCCTAGAGGAAGGCATTGGGAAGTAATAAGTACATGATGGGTTGCTAGAGTGACAGAAGCTTAAACCCTAGTTTATGCGTTGCTTCGTAAGGGGCTGATTTGGATCCATATGTTCCATGCTATGGTTAGGTTTACCTTAATACTTCTTTTGTAGTTGCGGATGCTTGCAATAGGGGTTAATCATAAGTGGGATGCTTGTCCAAGAAAGGGCAGTACCCAAGCACCGGTCCACCCACATATCAAATTATCAAAGTAACGAATGCGAATCATATGAGCGTGATGAAAACTAGCTTGATGATAGTTCCCATGTGTCCTCGGGAGCGCTTTTCTCTATATAAGAACTTGCCCAGGCTTGTCCTTTGCTACAAAAAGGATTGGGCAACCTTGCTGCACCTTATTTACTTTCATTGCTTGTTACCCATTACAAATTACCTTATCACAAAACTATCTGTTACCGATAATTTCAGTGCTTGCAGAGAATACCTTATTGAAAACCGCTTGTCATTTCCTTCTGCTCCTCGTTGGGTTCGACACTCTTACTTATCGAAAGGACTACGATAGATCCCTACACTTGTGGGTCATTAATGAATAGGACCCCGTGGAGCGCTGGATGAATAGGATGACCCCGTGGAGGGCTGGATGAACAGTAGACGGTGGATGGGTGGATGAACAATAGCCCGTGGAGGGGTGGTTGAATAGGAGCCCGTGGAGAGGGTTGGTTGAACAGTAGCCGGTGGAGTAGCGCGCGGTGGAGGCTGGATGAACAAGAGGCCGTGGATGAACAGTCACAGGTGGAGGCTGGAGGAGGTCGACGGTGGATGAACAGTAGCCCGTGGAGGCTGGAGGAGGTCGACGGTGGAGATGAACAGTATCCCGTGGAGTCATGTTTTGCGGTACGCCACACCCCTCCCGATGAACAGGACCCCCGTTTCGACCGTAGCACTCCAACACAAGTCCATTTCCTCCGTTTTGCGGTACGCGACACCCCTCCCGATCAACAGGACCCTGTTTCGACCGTAGGAGGTCCAACACAAGTCCGTTTCCTCCGTTCTGCGGTATGCCAGACCCCTTCCGATGAACAGGATCCCGTTTCGAACGTGGCCGGTGGAACACAAGGCCGTTTCCTCCGTTCTGCAGTACGCCAGGCCTCGTTTCCATGGGCTGTTCCATCCAAGCCCTCCCGATTAACACGACGACGCATTCCATTTCGACCCAGCCGGTTGGCTCCACATGAACACGACGACGACGTTGTTTCTCCATTTCGACCCAGCCATGTACACGAGCCCTGGCCGTACGTATGCGCGAGTAGGCATTCAAGACCCCGCCAATATGTACATACGTGGCCGTATTTACTTTCTTGCACCCTGGCCGCTGTACGTACGTGTACATGCAACATGCGCGCCTCTACTATGACACGTGCGCACCTCTACTATGGCACGTGCGCGCCTCCACATCGACCAGTATGTACATACACGTTCGCGACCAGAATGACAACGCTACGTACGCTTCGACCAGGTGGGTCCCGACTGTCAGGCACTGCCTTGCGTGTGAAGATGTAGCTGGTGGGTCCCAGCAGTCAGGGAGGGGGGGTGAATCGTTTTTCCTTTGCCCGGACGCACTTCCTTGCGTGAGAAGATGTAGCTGGTGGGTCCCAGCAGTCAGGGGGGCGAATCGTTTTTTTGCCCGGACGCACTTCCTTGCATGCAAAGATGTAGCTGGTGGGTCCCAGCAGTCAGGGGGGAAACATTTTTTTCACGAAATACGGTGGCCCGTGCAGTGGATCCCTGCTGTCAGGTGGAGGAATAATTATTTTGCGCGTAATAAGGAGGCACTTCCTTGCGGACGCCATGGACCCAGCTGTCAGCCTCTCCATGTATAGTACTCTTTCGATGGAAGTCGGTCCTTGACCACGTTGACCATGCTGAACTGAGAGCACCAGGGTGATGGACGACAGTGCGGCCTAGGAAGGGAACGACGCGGAGCCGGGGAAGACGCGGCAGTGGAAGCCCGCGCGGAGAGGAGTACGAGGGTTCACTGGTTCGGCTGCGGTGTGAGGCTACCGTTGCCGCAGGGCCTAGCCAACAGTGGGAATAGTAGGGGCGGTGAGGCGTCCGCGGCAGCACAGCCGACCACAGGAGGCAGGAGCATGCGGCATGACCGGCGCTGCTTTGGGCGGCTGGAGCAAGAAGACCAGAGGTTGAAGAAGCACTACGGCCGTTGGATGGACATCGTACGGTCACTGGAGCTAGAATCGTTCATATTGACTAAGTTGAGAAAGACCTCCATCCCCGTCAACTTAGTAGGCCCACAAGTCAGCCTCGCACCAAGGAGTGTCCCAGCTAGAAGGGGGAGTATTCATTTTTTTGTGCATAATAAGGAGGCACTTCTGGTGGGTCCGAGCTGACAGAGGGGGGAACATTTTTTTTGCAAATTACAGTGGCCCGTCTGGTGGGTCCCAACAGTCAGGGGGGAAACGTTTTTTTCGCAAAATATGGTGGCCCGTCCAGTAAGTCCGTGCTGTCAGGTGGAGGAAAAAATTATTTTGCGCGTAATAAGGAGGCACTTCCTTGCGGCTGCCGTGGACCCAGTTGTCAGCCTCTCCACGTACAGTACTCTTCCGATGGAAGTCGGTCATTGACCACATTGACCATGCCGCGCCGAGAGCACCACGGCAGTGGACGACGGCAAGGCCTAGGAAGGGGACCACGCGGAGCCGGGGAAGACGCGGCAATGGATGCCCATGTGGAGAGGAGTACGAGGGTTCACTGGCTCGACTGCGGCGTGAGGCTGTCGCCGCCGCAGAATAACAGGGGGTGTGGGTGAGTGGAGGGATGGCCTGGCCAGCGGTGGGAGTAGTAGGGGCGGTGAGGCCTCCGCGGCAGCACAGCCGGCCACGGGAGGCAGGAGCAGGCGGCACGACTGGCGCTGCTTTGGGCGGCTGGAGCAAGAAGACTAGAGGTTGAAGAAGCACTACGGCCGTTGGATGGACATCGTACGGTCACTGCAGCTATAATCGTTTATATTGACTAAGTTGACAAAGCCCTTGGTACGCGCCAACTTAGTAGGCCCACAGGTCAGCCTCCGAAACAGTGCGCCCCAAATGTCAGGGGGAGGAATCATTTTTTGGGCGGGCGAAGCTAGAATATCCGAGATTGAAGAAGAAGCACGACATCCGTTGGATAGACATCCAACAACCACAGCTGCTAGAACCATGTGTTGACTATAATAAGTTGACAAAGCCTTGCATACGCGTCAACTACTTTTTTTAGGGGACGCGTCAACTTAGTAGGCCCACAAGTGTGTGGCAAAGAACTTATAGCCCATTTGCGATTTGTAAGAATGTACATCCCATTTTGAATTCTAATGGAATTTACTACAACCCATTTACAGTTTGTTAAAAGTACAACCCATTTTCTAGCTAGGACAATGATTAATAATTTCAACCAACCATTCAAGACATAATTCAATAAAATTCCCACATTTTGATGGGATCCAAAATATTTTTATCCCGGAATTTCTAGTCAGATTAAATATAAATTTGTATACATAAAAATCCAACGGAACATTGCGCGTGCAACAATTAAAAATTAAGATTTTCAAAATCCATAAATAATATTTTATAAACTAGTTTCATGTTTGGTGCATTTTTTTATAGTTACTGCCCAGTTTTTATAATTACATCCCATTTATTATTTTTTAAAGCCCATTTTCCTGTTAAGCCTAATGCATCCGTCCTAGGAAAGATTTGCAGCCCAGCGGGGCAGAGAATAACAAGTTGACCTTACCTGGGTATTCCTCAAAAAAACGTATAGCTGGGCTAGCCATTTTCATCTTGAAAAAAATTTAATATCTGGGCTGGATATCTGGCCTGGGCTAGACGGGCCATAGCCCGCCCAGTTAATAGCCTGCTCTCCTCTGAACAACAACGAAAACATCGCCAAGAAAAACTCTGAAGTGCTCATGCCTCAAACACACAAATACTGCTCGAGCTGCTTGGTCCCAGCTGTCGGCCGCACCTTGTGCAATTCTCTCGTTTATATTGACAACATAGGTTGACAGTGGTGTGGGACCGTGATGCCAGGAAACCAGGAGGAAGCAAAAAAAATAGTTGTACATAATAAGGAGGCACTTGCATACGTACGGCTATGGCCCTAGTGGGTACCTACTGTCATCCAGTCAAAATAAAGTCATCTCCTGAATCCTCATGTTCGCTGACCATGTTAACAATGCTCGACGCCACGGCGAGCGCAACAACTCAAAGGACGACGGAGAGGGCCTCGCAGGGCCTACGGATGGTCTGGTACAACGCCCGCTGCTCATTCAGGAAGCCAGGATCATCGGACACCTATGAGCACCTTCGAGAAACTGAGACGGCATGAAATGGTAAGTCCGCGCTTGGGAGCTCTGGTTTATTTCACACATGTATTAAGATACAAGTGAAATTTACTCGTCATCGGAAACAACACATAAAATACAAGCATAATGAAACCGAGGGCCCAAGGTCTGTAAGTAAAACCGGCAGGTTACGCGTGTAATTTGAGAGACCAGTGTATATTTTACTAGTCGAAATCGACCAACCAAGCGCTTCGCCCGAGACCGTATGCTTTTATTTACAAGCGTCAGTTTTACAAGCGGTTTTGGTTGGAAAACAACGATCCAATCACGGCCTAAGATGATGAGTTGGTCGGAAGATCATATGGTTTCACGTCTAACCTACCCGACTTGTCGTATAGGCTATGAATGAAACATAAGATGATGAACTTCTTAAGCACGGAAACAACAGAAGAGGATGATCTTCTTAACAAGCAAATCACTGGCCTTAGATCGACATGCAAAACAATACGAAGCATTATTCTCAGGAGGCACGGTGAGCAGCTCGTGATGCCGCATGCCACAACATTCCAAGCTCAACTTTGCAATCAAACACAAGGCTTGGCATTACATAGACAATATTCAGAACAAACTCTTAACACAGGAATATCTCAGCAGAGTAACTATTTACTTCTAAACTAAACACAGGAATAGGAAAAAATGATCGACGCTGCTCACAGCAAAGGGCGTCCCACTCAAAAATATCAAATGCATGTCTTCTGGGTAACATCAATGAGCAAATTTTGACAAGGTTTTCCAATTCCAATATATTAAACTAATGTCTTCTTTCTAACATCAATGATTAAACTTTGACAAGCTTTTCCCATTCAAAATATGTAATGCCTATGATCGTGGAGTCCTGTCATGGCTTCTTGTACTTGTTTGGGCACTTTTTGCCCAGTGCGCTCCACGTGTTGTAGAGTTGCCTATGCTCTCTACAAACTAGTCATGTCACCAGCGCCTACTAATACTCTGTAAAGCTTCTCGGTCATTCCTTCTGTAATGTAGCGCAAACAGTGACTACTTCTTTCTGCAAAGTGGAACCACCAACTGGACCCAGTAATGCAACAGTTTGCCTTGGACACATTGGCTCCTTTTGTGCATTTCAAATAAAATCAAAGTTGGAATAAAACCGAGCTTTAATTTTGATATCCCTGTAAGCAACAATAGGTATAAGGGAAACAATTACTGAGAAATAACGGTTGATGACTTGTACTCCCAAAAGAAAAGCATCTACTGATCTACCTTATCTTAATGGGAAACAAAGCAGGAGAGTAGCAATTCTCCATCAGTGTGATTCATTGATATTGGCTGAGACATTATCTTAACAATGCCTTGTTTCAACATGTATAAAGAACGACAAAGCAGAAAAGTACCATTCCTAAAACAATGCGACTGATTCATTTTAACGGAGACATTATCTTAACAATACCTTGGTTAAACATGTAGAAAGAACTACAAAGCAGGATAGTACCATTCCTAAAACAATGCGACTGATTCGATTTAATAGAGGCAAAAAAGGAATCAATTATTGGCCAATAAAGGAGGATGAAACATGCAGCCACAAAAATTGTAATCCCGCCAATCCCTAACAAGTGTTGCAGTTTTGAACTAAGATTCAGTAGTTAATTAATTCTGAGAGTGGCATTGCTTAATTTTACCAGCGGCATTAGATTAACAAAAAGCATAAACAGTTCCAGGGGAGAGTGGGCGCAACAACAACATGTGCTTCCATCTACTTACAAAGGGGGGATGCAGAGTTTTATTGTAACAAAGAAACAAGCATCATGTCTGGGTTGGAACAATTTTTGCTCACTTAATGGTAAAAGACAGCAGTTCAATAGCTTCAATTCAACATTTATCCAAAACAGTACCAATACAAGTAGCACAACATCTCAAAGCACACTGCACCATCAGGTGGATGAAAGTCGGCACTGACCTTTCTTGACCAAGATTTGAAACAACCCGGGAGGAGGATTTGAACGAAATCCCAACACATATATGAAAATGAAATCTCCTTTTGTGCAGCTCCACCAAAATTAAGCAAAGTCGCCGGTGTGACATTCAAGTTGAACTGCACAAAACACTCTTAAAACATAAGTGTTTCACGTAGCGAAGCAAAATGTCGCAATAGCAACAAGTTGAATAGATATCCCTGTTTAAATAGAGGCAAAAAAGGAATCAATTACTGGCTAATAAAGGTGGATGAAACATGTGGCCACAAAAATGGTAATCCCGCCAATCCCTAACAAGTGTTGCAGTTTTGAAATAAGATACAGTAGTTAATTCTGAGAGTGGCATTGCTTAATTTTACCAGCGGCATTAGATTAACGAAAAGCATAAACAGTTCCAGGGGAGAATGGGTGCACAAACAATATGTGCTTCCATCTACTTATAAAGGGGGTGATGCAGAGTTTGTTGTAACAAAGCAACAAGCATCATGTCTGGGTTGGTCCCATTTTTGTTCACTACTTAATGGGAAAAGACAACGATACAATAGCTTCAATTCAACATTTATTTAAAACAGTACCAATACAAGTAGCACAACATCTCAAAGCACACTGCACAATCATGTGGATGAAGGCATGTACTGACCTTTCATGAGAAGACCAACATAAAATACAAATCTACCAACACGAATAGGAAATCCAATCTCGTTTTGTGCAGTTGCACTGAAATCAAGCAAAGTGTTTCGCGTAGCGAAGCAAAATGTCGCAATAGCAACAAGTTGAATAGATATCCCTATTTAAACAGAGGCAAAAAGGAATCAATTACTGGCTAATAAAGGAGGATGAAACATGCGGCCACAAAAATGGTAATCCCGCCAATCCCTAACAAGTGTTACAGTTTTGAAATAAGATTTAGTAGTTAATTTTGAGAGTGGCATTGCTTAATTTTACCTGCGGCATTAGATTAACGAAAAGCATAAATAGTTCCAGGGGAGAGTGGGCACAATAACAATATGTGCTTCCATCTACTTATAAAGGAGGTGATGCAGAGTTTGTTGTAACAAAGCAACAAGTGTCATGTCTGGGTTGGTACCATTTTTTCACTACTTAATGGGAAAAGACAGCAATACAATAGCTTCAATTCAACATTTATTTAAAATAGTACCAATACAAGTAGCACAACATCTCAAAGCACACTGCACAATCATGTGGATGAAGGCCTGTGCTGACCTTTCATGAGACGACCATGATAAAATACGAATCTACCAACACGAATAGGAAATCCTATCTCATTTTGTGCAGTTGCACTAAAATCAAGCAAAGTGTTTCATGTAGCGAAGCAAAATGTCGCACTAGCAACAAGTTGAATAGATACCATGTTTTAACAGAGGCAAAAAAGGAAACAATTACTTGCCGATAGAGCAGGATGAAACAAACGGTGACAGAAAGAAGCATCTAACTTATCTTGATGGAAAACAAAGTAGGATAGTAGCATTTCTAAAATGGTTGCATTGATTCAAATTAACAGAGACATTCTCTTAAAACAACATTCGCTAAAAAATGTAATTTACTTTTAACAGTGGCATTGCTTCAATTTTCCGGCGACATTCTTAGATTCACAACAACAAAATAGTTGTATGGGACATGCCAGCACCATGTGCGTCCACACGTATAAATGGGTGATGCAGAGTTCGTAGCCAAGCAGCATATCTGCATTGGTCCCATATTTGTTCTCTTTGAACCTTTTTCCTATGTGAGGGCAGCAAATGTTGGGGAACATAGTAATTTCAAAAATTTCCTACGCACACGCAAGATCATGGTGATGCATAGCAACGAGAGGGGAGAGTGTGTCCACGTACCCTCGTAGACCGAAAGCAGAAGCGTTAGAACAACGCGGTTGATGTAGTCGTACGTCTTCACGGCCCGACCGATCAAGCACCGAAACTACGGCACCTCCGAGTTCTAGCACACGTTCAGCTCGATCATGGTGATGCATAGCAACGAGAGGGGAGAGTGTGTCCACGTACCCTCGTAGACTGAAAGCGGAAGCGTTAGAACAACGCGGTTGATGTAGTCGTTCGTCTTCACGGCCCGACCGATCAAGCACCGAAACTACGGCACCTCCGAGTTCTAGCACACGTTCAGCTCGATGACGTCCCTCGAACTCCGGTCCAGCCGAGTGTCGAGGGAGAGTTCCGTCAGCACGACGGCGTGGTGACGATCTTGATGTTCTACCGTCACAGGGCTTCGCCTAAGCACCGCTACAATATTATCGAGGAGGACTATGATGGAGGGGGGCACCGCACACGGCTAAGAGATCCAAGGGATCAATTGTTGTTGTCTCTATGGGGTGCCCCCCTGCCCCCGTATATAAAGGAGCAAGGGGGAAGGCGGCCGGCCTAGGGAGGAGGCGCGCCAAGGGGGGAGTCCTACTCCCACCGGGAGTAGGACTCCTCCTTTCCTTGTTGGAGTAGGAGAGAAGGAAAGAGGAGGAGAGGGAGAAGGAAAAGGGGGCTGCCCCCTTGTCCAATTCGGACCAGAGGGGGGCGCAGGCCTCCTTCCTTTTGGCCTCTCTTCTCTATTCCTGTATGGCCCAATAAGGCCCATATACTCCTCGGCGAATTCCCGCAACTCTCCGGTACTCCGAAAAATACCCGAATCACTCAGAACCTTTCCGAAGTCCGAATATAGTCGTCCAATATATCGATCTTTACGTCTCGACCATTTCGAGACTCCTCGTCATGTCCCCGATCTCATCTGCGACTCCGAACTCCTTCGGTACATCAAAACTCATAAACTCATAATATAACTGTCATTGAAACCTTAAGCGTGCGGACCCTATGGGTTCGAGAACTATGTAGACATGACCGAGACACGTTTCCGGTCAATAACCAATAGCGGAACCTGGATGCTCATATTGGCTCCTACATATTCTACGAAGATCTTTATCTGTCAAACCGCATAACAACATACATTGTTCCCTTTGTCGTCGGTATGTTACTTGCCCGAGATTCGATCATCGGTATCTCAATACCTAGTTCAATCTCGTTATCGGCAAGTCTCTTTACTCGTTATGTAATGCATCATCCCGCAACTAACTCATTAGTCACATTGCTTGCAAGGCTTATAGTGATGTGCATTACCGAGAGGGCCCAGAGATACCTCTCCGACAATCAGAGTGACAAATCAGAATCTCGAAATACGCCAACCCAACATGTACCTTCAGAGACACCTGTAGAGCTCCTTTATAATCACCCAGATATGTTGTGACGTTTGGTAGCACACAAAGTGTTCCGCCGGTAAACGGGAGTTGCATAATCTCATAGTTATAGGAACATGTATAAGTCATGAAGAAAGCAATAGCAACATACTAAACGATCAAGTGCTAAGCTAACGGAATGGGTCAAGTCAATCACATCATTCTCCTAATGATGTGATCCCGTTAATCAAATGACAACTCATGTCTATGGTTAGGAAACTTAACCATCTTTTATTAACGAGGTAGTCAAGTAGAGGCATACTAGTGACACTATGTTTGTCTATGTATTCACACATGTATTATGTTTCTGGTTAATACAATTCTAGCATGAATAATAAACATTTATCATGAAATAAGGAAATAAATAATAACTTTATTATTGCCTCTAGGGCATATTTCCTTCAGCAAATCTAGTCCTGCACAAACTACCCGACCCCCAGTTTCTTTCCCTTTTCAACAAAGAGATCGGTTCCACACAGATGTGTGTACTGGGTTACCCCCTTTTTCCCTTTTCGACCAACAAAGCGGCTGGATAGCCAGTCTATACTACTTTCTGTCCCTCCTTTCCTCATTGAACCACGTCCTAGATTCATGCTCCACCCCATTGCACCCTTCTTTCCTCTTTGAACCAAGACCTAGATTCGACTACAGATCGAAAAAGATCCACATGCAGCTAGAGCAACGACGGTTTCAAAGAACTTACCTTAGGGTCGTCAAGATGTGGCAAGGCGTGCGGCGGGAGGCCGGATCTGCCCACACTATGTACGGCAGCGAGGAAGAAGGGGTCGGTGGCCCTCCCGCACAGGCACTGGGTGAAACAGAATAGCACAGCCGGCAGTGGATTGCCTCGCTCGCCGAAGGCGATAGAGTGAATGCTACACCTCCTCCCCTTCCCGGTGCGACGGGATCCGGACGCCTCCTTCACCAGCTGTGAGGGGGGAGAGAGAGACAAGAGGCCAACGCAGTCTAGTTTAGATCTGGTGAAGAGAGGGTGAGAGACTGTGAATATAGAAAACAATAGCAAAGGAACGCTGAGCCTCCAACGTGTATATATATATCTAGTGCGGCGAGAGTGTGGAGAGTGCAAACCCTAGCGAACAAGCGCTGAGGCTCCAGCTTATATATATACTGTAGTACGGTCTGAGCTCCGGTGCCTTAACTGCACCTGCTTTTGGTTGTATGATAGGTGGGCCAGCCACATTTTGGGCCCACCTGTCATAAACCCAAAGGCGGGTGCACTAAAGTCAATGAAGCTGCGTCCATATAGTACTCGTGTATACGACTAATATATAGTGGAGTGGTTTTCTTATTCTCTCCATAACAATCGTTTTAAATTGTGTAAGTACGAAACGAAACTCTTTATTTAACGTACGAGTGAAGAAAAGTACTACTCCCTCTGTTCCTAAATATTTGTCTTTCTAGAGATTTCAACAAATGACTACATACAGAGCAAAATAAGTGAATCTACACTGTAAAATATGTCTATATACATCCGTATGTGGTAGTCCATTTCAAACCACTTGAAAGACAAATATTTAGGAACGGAGGGAGTACTTCCGATGAACTAACGATCCACGCATCCTGGTCGCACTTCCTGTCCTTCACGTGTGGTACACTCCCTCCCTTAAGTGAACAACCACACATGCGCCAAATTATCGGAAATGTGTGAGAGTGTGTACAAATAAATAATTTTAATTTCAATTATTGGAAAGGTTTGAGAGTACGTACAGTTTGCCCTCTCTAATAATTATGGTTTGTTGTGTTTGGCCTAAACTTAGTCAAACTTTACAAAGATTGACTTCAGTCAAATCTAATACGCGGAGTAAATAAAAATGGAGGGCTACTACGTCCATCCAGGTTTTTAGTCCACACCATTTTTTTTAATCAAAGTTAATAGCTGGACAAATAAAATTATAGGGGAGCTGGAGACAAAGTTGTGAGAAGGCTTAGAAATCAATACAAAACTTATGCTCTTAGTACCAACGTCGATCCTTATTCGAGGAAACATTTGGTTCATAGACAATTGTGTGATAAAACTGCACCAACGTGAAAGATGACTGCGTGTCCAACACAACCAAGGTGAACTGACGAAGGATATCATCTTTGTGGGTAACAAGCAAAGAGCACTGATGGAAGACAACTTGTTTTTCACTGAAAATCGATCAGCTTCACCAGCCGACGCAACCATGAGGCGCAACCATGAGCATCGACAGGTCATCGTGGTGATGCATCATCCATTTTGCATCAAGTTTGGGTGAGGCACCTATGAAGTTTGACAAATCCTCACTGTGGTTTGTTTCTTCTCAGTAATCAAGCTCGAGGAAGGAGAACCACGTGGCAGAGGATAGTGAGGCGGAACAACAATGGCCATCCAATTTTGTGCAGTTCCACTAAAATTTAGGAATACATGCCCGTGTATGGAGATACGCATCGCTGTTTCCAAACATATAAAAAAGGGATATGGTGTTGTTACTTTGTTTTACAAGATTAACACCGACATCTCAATTGTCAATAAGAATTAATGAAAAGTACACCAACAAATAGAAGCATCATGATTATCTTGATGGGAACTAAACCAGGGTACCTGAGAAAAAAAGCATTTCTTCATTTAACCAGTGATAGTATTAGATTAGCAACAGCAATAGGAGTATATGGACCATGACCGCACAACCACCATGTACTTTTTGTCGAAACAACATGTATACCTCCACCGAGGCATAAATCAGGACAACTTTTCGAGTGGCATTTCCTCTATAATAGTAGGTGATGTTGGACCAGCCGACGAACCCTAGCTACTATACATGGGGAGCTGGGGAGTAGTCGCATAGAAGAAAACCCGCATGCAGCAACCTGGGGAGCTGGACCAGTACAAGAAGTTATACCTCAGGTGGGCGAGATGTCGCTTAGGCGAGCGGGCGGGATCTGCCCACACGATAGCAGCGAACAAGGGCACGAAGGACCTTCGTCCGCGCCAGCGCCGGCTCCGAGAGGACGGTGTGCATCGGCTTCCTCCATCGCTGATGGAGACAATGTCAATGCTGCACCTCCTCACCTCCCGCAGCGGACGGGATTCGGTCGGATCTGTGACCACCGGTGAGGAGAGAAATAGAGTGGACACTGTCATCTTGTTTTCATATGGAGAGGGTGAGAGAGCGAGACGCGAGAAACTCTATCAAACAAGAGGCTATAATGGAGTAAAAAAATCTCTCCATAGCAGTGGTTCTAAATAGAACACGCGCATTCCCAGAAAAAAGAAACGAAAATTGGCGGACAATTTTGTAACGTACCAAGAAAGAAAACTCGATCAAAAACACGCCCCCGCTTCTAGGTCGCGAGAGTCGTTGCGCACACACACATAGACATAGACATGCATATCCGTGTTTACGTAAAATTCTATTTCCATCTCCACCTCCAATCATATTTCTCCAACTAGCACATTATTTACGTTGTTAATTATATACACAACAATATTAACGTACAATATCTCTTGTTTGCAGGCGTCCAGACCGCTGCCATGGCCGCTCCTGACCAACCCGAACCCTCTTCATCAACCACGCGTGCTTCCCACCCGAAACGGTCAGTGCCGCATTCATGCCCGGCCAGAGCGGACGCGACCTCTCACTGGCGCCGGCATTGAAGCGGTGCACCGGCCGAGAGAGCGTCGCCCTTCCTGGTGCACGCGACTGCTCAGCGTTCAAAGGTCACAATTGCGGCCACAACATGCATGTAAAACGTTCTTGGGAGTCCGTGCTACAGCTAGTTGTCCTCCCCCAACTCGTCAATCTCTTCCATTAGTGCTAGTACTCAATGGCGCGATCCATCAACAAGCAGGCGGGAAAGTTATCGTATACTCGGTTTGCAGTGAGTGGCATGGCGAGCGATCGTGTGGGGTCGAGCTGTGGGGGAGGGTGAGACACAAACGCGACAGACGTGATTTAAACATTGGGTTTGCTCGATGGCGCGATCCAACAAAACGAAATGTTGGTTCCTCTCCATTTCCGTTTTTTCTCCGGAAAAACGGAAACTTTCCACTCCATTTTCATTCATACTCCAAGGTTGCCCTGTTACAACAATCCATAGATATAAAGGAAAACTAACACGCATGCTGATGCATCTCAATGATTCATAGATCGTAGCCAATATTTACTTCACAACTAAAGACAAAAGTTGTGAGAGCTTGTACGAAAGAAAAACTACTGATTGGGTCACTACG
Source organism: Triticum dicoccoides (assembly GCF_002162155.2). Lineage (NCBI taxonomy): Eukaryota > Viridiplantae > Streptophyta > Magnoliopsida > Poales > Poaceae > Triticum > Triticum dicoccoides. The sequence goes on along the minus strand of NC_041383.1, from coordinate 488,521,928 downwards.
ACTTAAACCCTAAACCCTAAACAAAATTTAATTTCATGGCCAGGTAGAACCTATCGAAGGAAAGACGGCTGGCACCCTCGGATGATATGATGCTTTTGTGCAGTTCCACTAAAATCGAGCTGAGCATCCCTCATGGCAAAGATATCGAAGAAGTGATTAGAATAATAGTACTGGCATTAGTTCATGAGACATAAACTCATCACAAGTATAAGCCGGTAGAAGTAGAGAAAGATCGACATGGAGATGGAGCTACGTGGGGACCTGTGGCAGTGGAGCAAGCCGGTCCAAAAGGAAGATGTACTACCTGGGACGTTGGGCTGTAGCTAGAAGGGCGGTTGGGACGCGGCATCGGTCCATACCGCGGTGACCCCCGATTGGGACGCACCGACTATGGGGTTTCTCCCTCGCCGATGTCGACTGCGTCTATGCAGAACATCGCTCCCTCCCCCCAGCTGCGGGATCAGGCCGGATATGTGACCAGCAGTGTGGCCACCGTCATTCTATGCTTGTGAAGAGAGCAACTTAAGTGAAATGATGGTGAAATGATGGTTGCTTCTTCTGACTAACTTACTATGTGATTTGACTGCTCCTTAGTGGCCCCTACACGTACTCCCTCCTACGAGTATGCAACAGTCACATGTACACATGGACGCGAAAACGTGCGCAACGCCCTAATGCATGCATGTCCGAGCACACGAAGGAACACAAACGGTCACGCTCAAGTGCTCAACCTACACGTGCATGCACACACATACTCAGCCAGGGTGAGCTAGTGACCGTATAAACACCGGAAAATGTATATATTGAGCGCAATGAGCGTATTATGAAGTCCACTGGCCGTATTTTTACAAATATACAGTGACAGAAAATGTATTTATCTCGTTTGAAATTAAGCCATATTAACCGGAGAGGAGGCAATATGGACTAGCATTACTTTGCTGTGTCCCATCAACTTGCCGAACAAGGAGAAGCTTGCAGGATGGGAGAATCTTGCGCGTGGTGGCTCGCATGACAAGGAGAAACTTTTGACTAATGCAAGCTCTCCCTCGCTCGGGAGGTAGACGTGCAACAGTTAATTTGGTGTCAGATTGCCAGAAGCATACACTATACTAGTACTATTATTGTTCGACTTCCCGAAGAGGCGAACAGCCAAGCGCAAAGTTTACTAGTACTAGTACTACTACTGTAGTCTATAGAGGTATGTACTATACTAGTACTAGGAACTGGATGGAGGAGTGTTCGCACTCTTATTATATTTTTAAAATGTGATAAAGCAACCTTCAACACATTTGGTTCTCTTCGAGAGTTCTCGCATGTGATAATGGAAGTTGATTGCATGGAACACTCGCCACAATTCTCGCTTAATTCTGGCTCATATCCTGTTACAAATAGGAGCGCTCGGTAATATTTCCTATTTTTTGTTATTCAGCATGTAAACAGGCCAAAAAACCTTGCGGCGCATCTTTGTGCGAATCATGCTTGCTGCACTTTGAATGTGGCCGAGAGCTGGCTTGATGAAACACCTCGCTTCCTACTTCTTTTTTTGCGGGGTGCCTCGCTTCCTAGTGACCAATGTCTTGGCTGATCGTCCTAAGAATGCTTATATATGAATAAAGCTCTCTCATGTACCCACAAAAAAGATTAAGGCATATTAACCGGAAAGGAGGGAGTATGGACTAGCACTACTTTTTGGCGTGTCCCGTCAACTCGCAGAATGAGGAGAAGCTTGCAGGACAAGGTGAACCTCGCTTACGCCTTTTGACTAATGCAACCTACCCTCGCCCAGGCAGTGGACATGCATCAGTCCATTCGGTGTCAGATTGTCAGAGGCATACACTGTAGTACCCAACATGCGGAGTACAATCATTGTTCGACTTCACGAAGAGGTGAAGAGCCAAGCGCAAGGTTTAGTACTCCCTCCGTCTAGGTGTGTAAGTCATCTTACATAAACCAAATAATCCCAAAACACTTAGGCACTTTGTATTAACTAGTACCTCGTTTCTTGTTTCTTGACATATCAAACAATAAGAGATGTGGGGTGTGCATGTTTTTAATAACTTGAGACAACAGACACGACATGCACTGGTTAGTTCATTGCATGCAGTGCTATTAATTAGCAAATAAACATTAAGTTCTCTCGTTTTCCTCTCCTCCTTGGTCACAGTGCACAACCTAAGATGACTTAGATGGTGCTTGGATATTTTTAGTCCCATGACTAAAAGTAGTGAGACTAAAACTTGCTAGCCTCACCCATGCTTGGATCCAAATACTAAAGAGACTAAAATCAAGTTAATGAGCATTTATTATCCTCCAAACCCCTCAATCCAGAACTCGCCTGTGTTAAAGGAGAGGAGTTAAATGAGGAGAGAGAGGACTAATCCACATTTTAGTAGGGGTACCCCTGACTAAAAATTTTTAGTCTCAAGACTAGTTTTAGCCCCTCTTTAGTCAGGGGTGCTTGGAACTTTAGCCTCTTAAAGAGACTATTTTTAGTCAGACTAAAATAAGTCCCTTGGATCCAAGACGGAGGGAGTAGTACGAGTAGTACTACTACTAGAACCGCATGGTGGAGAGTCTGTACTCTTATTTTTTTAATCTCTGATAAAGTACACGTTTATTCCGGAGAAGGGCGGAAAACGGTAGCCCAACATGTAATGATGATATCGATCAACCATGCTCCAATATATCTTGGCCTCCGTGCGAGCCCGTCTGTGTGTTCTCGCTCCTCGTCTCTCTCGAGGAACGGCGGGTTGGCCATTTTGCCGTCAATTGAGATTGGTTTGCTCACACTCCGGCCCCACATGTCAGTGATATGCCAAGAGGAGGTGCGTTGACCGACTGGACATATGCGTACTTGGTTTTGCACCTTCATACTACTCCTCCCTTCATCGCAGTTTAAAGGGCGCGCTTCATTATGATGCATTTCTCTCAATGCATTTCCACCATCAGAGAGACTTTAGACGCGTTTGGTTTCACGCTCAATTAATTAGGGAGTGGTAACCACAATCAAGTCCACAATTTTCTCTCGATGTACTACGGAGTGGAGTAAGTGCATGCATGTGTGTACCTAGGGTGGAAGCACTGCATGCATGTGTATATGGATTATTTCCTCTAGTAGACGCCATGCTATAACTACCAATGCTTTTTTCAGGCTGATCGCTAGTCGCCTTGGTCCCACAGATTTTTTTTCTTTTTCTGAAGTGCGCTCTATAAACAGTGACGGATGGAGTAGTATGAGCGGATTCAAAGAAGAGCGTATTGATGGTTGCTTCTTCTGAGCAACTTACAGTGGGAAAGGTGGGGATTATGATTTGACTGCTCATTACTCACTATTAATGCGGCGCAACGACCGGGCTGAGTCTCCCATGCGGTTGTGCACTACCCCCTCGGTTCTTAAATAAACTCCAGAGGATTTGTCTTTATAGAGATTTCAACAAGTGACTACTCAAATATTTGTCTTTTTAGATATTCAAATAGACTACTACATACGGATGTATATAGACATATTTTAGAGTGTAGATTCACTCATTTTGCTCCGTAAGTAGTCACTTGTTGAAATCTCTAGAAAGACAAAAATCTTTAGGAATGGAGGGAGTACACATACGAAGAAAAATGAGTGAATCTACACTCTAAAATATGCCCATTTGAAATTTGTAAAAAGACAAATATTTAGGAATGAAGGAGTATAATTTTGTGCATGGCACATGGACCCGGATGCTGAGGCTTCTGGCAATGCTATCAAGCTTCCAACATTTGTTTACATAATTGACGAACTATACAAATAATTTTCCAGCGACATGAAAATGTACAATGGTGTGAGTTTTTAGCTTTTGTTTCGTGTGTCTTGCCATCGATGCAATTTCGAAAACAATAAAAAACTAACTTCCTTGCTAATGCATCTCAATTATTAGCAGATCAGAGCTAATATTTACATCACAACTGAAGACAAAGTTGTGAGAAGGTGTTAAATTGAAACTGATCCATGCTTTCATTGGCAGGAACATCCCCCCAGATCTGTCTAAATCAACAAGGCATGTTGGGAAAAAAAGTAGCTGTCTGGAGCATGCAACATTCGATCATTTTGTGCAGTTCCACTAAAATAGAGATGAGCGTCCCTGTTCCAAAGATATTAAGTGTGATTACGATAATAGAGGACTGCTGATGAAACAATAAACACACAAATAGAAGTTGGTCACCTTTGCAGTCTCTCTTAAGACTAACTAGTTGGAGAAGATTAGGCTCGGAGTTTGATGAGGAGCATAGAGCAAAACCAATCTCCCTTTGTGCAGTCGCACTAAAATGTAGAGACATTGCCCGTGTGACATTTTAGTACAACTGCACAAAACACTCTTAAGAAAAAAGTGATTTGTGCAGTTCACCAAAAGGTCGCAATAAGCAACGAGGTGAAATGGATAGCCCTGTTTGCAAAAAATAGGTAGAAAGGAAACAATTAATGGCCAATAACAGTTGATGACACATGCGACGACAAAAAAGAAGCATATTCCTTGTCCTAAGGGAACATAACAACACGGTTGTGTTTGTCTAAAACGATGTGAGGACGAGATTGCAATATGGAAAGTACGCCGGACGAGCTACGTTTTGGGCAAAGAACTATGGAAGATCCACATGCAATGACGTGGAAAGACGGGAAGTGGAGCAAGGCCGGAGGGGATACTTGGAGGTCGTCGGGATGTAACTAGGTGAACGGCGGCGGGCGGAATCTGCCCATACTGCGGTAGCGAGCAGGTGGCGTAGGCCCTACCACGCCAGAGCTTGGTCAGAGAGAACGACGTGTACCGCAGATCGGGACGTGCTGCCTCGACGCTGTCGAACGGAGAAACGATGCACTTCCTCCCTTTCTGCCGACGGACGGGATGCGGCCGAATCAGTGACCAACGGTGAGAGAGATAGAGGACATCGCAGCCTTGTGTGAGTTACTCTGAAGAGACACAAACCAGTCAGGCAGGCTCCATTGTATATAGTGGAGCGGACTACCTTTTTCTCCATAAAAATCGTTTTATATTCTGTGTATGTGCCATTGAGCGATATAACTTTATTTAAAAATAACGCGCCAACGCATCAAGTCGAACTTTGTTTCGTGCACGTGTGGTACACGACCTCCATAGGTAAACAACCGCTACACGCGTTCAAAATAGCACGTGGGCTGCCATTTTGTACAGAAATGAGCTCCACCGTGTACCCGCGCAGGTGTGTCTGGGACAAAGCGTGAGTACGTGCACGGTGCACCTATTCTCTTCTTGTATATGTACACCACCTACGTGGGGTTGTGTGAGAAAGGTACAAACATAGAGAGATATAGTGTGTGGGTTCGTGAGAGTTTTTTTTGGGGTGGGGAGGGTCAATCAAAAAATGTAACATATGCAATGTGTGTGAAATAGAGTCCTGGATATATCATATATATAGAGGGGCAATCCACGAGAAGAGAGTGGAGGTATCATCGGCTTGAGGTGTCCATAGAATCAAAGAGAGGGATGATGATGTGTGTGTGCGAGCGTGATCGATAAAGAGTCCCATCGAATTTGTGTGTGCCCATGTCAAAGATATAGAGTGGCTGGCCTACTGGAATGTGGGAGGGGACATGTGCAGTTTGTCTCTGTGGCATGGATACCTGCCTACAGCACTCAACTATTGGTGTGTGGTGGGGGGGGGAGGGAGGCCTAATTAACTATAGAGGTACAATGGCTGGTATATGTGTGGAGGAGGAGAGAGGCCTACCTCATGTATTAAGGGAGATCGATCTACCTCATGTATCAAGGGAGATCGATCGACATCCATGCATATGTGTAGGAGAGGAATAAGGTTGGGAGAGAGACAGAGCTAGAGTGTTGGAGGGGGTAGTAGTGGAGTTGCTTCTAACAAATGGTGGGATAGGCTTGCTAGACAAACGGATGGCACACCTGCAATATCAATAAGAGAGGGGATGGCTGCCTGTCTGTGCATGTGCGTGTGAGAGACGGGTCAGGAGGCATGCACGAATGATGAGGGGGGACGATATGGCTGTGGTAAGCAGACGTAACTACATAGGAAGATCAATCGTCCTTTGTCAGAGAAAGGAGAGACATAACTTATGAGGTACTTTGATCGATGGGGGGGATAGATAAAGTCGACCTAGGTATATGTTGGGAGATCGATTGGTATACATGCATGTGTGTGTTAGAAGCAAATGAGGCATGGGGAGAAGGATAGAGAGAGAGAGAGGGATGCATCTAAGAGGTGGTATGAGAGGCATACTATATTGAGGGGGAAGGAGTGTGCGAGTACGAGATCGATGAAAAGAGTATTGGGAGTGAGGCTTGGACGGTGATGAGAGAAGAGGGGAAGCTTGTGTTTGTGCTAAGCACACCTGGCTAGAGAGGCATATCGATCGATGTGTGCTGTAAAGAAGGAGATGGGGGTCCTAAACACACCATGGTGAACGACCTAAAGTGAAAAGACGAATTTGCATGATGGAGCTAGAGAATGCTGAGGGACGGTGAGAGGGATGCGGGCATGTGCATGCACAAGAGAAAGTTAGCGCTAGCTACAAAGATAAGAGGATTGTGTGGGTGTAAAAGACGAATAGAGATCATACTTCATTATAAAAAGCGAATTCGGATATTTGAAGAATTTATCATAGTGTTTTAAACCGACGCATGTGTGAATATATATAACGGTGATACACATGGTGTGGTTATGAACATGGTATACTACATATAATATATTTTATCTCTACTCTTATAAAAAACGGAGTTGTTGATGATGGTGTGCCTGCCATCTTGCAATATAGGCCGTCCGATCTATATCTGACGGATAGGAAGGAAACTATGGCAATTTTGAAAAAAGATACCCACACCCCTCTCCATATTTGCAAATTAGGCCTCCCCTTGATCATGTTGATGTTCTGTGGAACGCATGGGCATCTTGCTAGTACTATGTATAATACATAGAACATTGATTATAATTTGGGCTAATGTGTGGCTTTTGCAACTCAAGTCTAAATACTTGTCATAATGTAGAGGGCGGGGCACTATACTTTGTGTGATAAACATGGTGTACGTATGGAACATGGTTTAGATTATGAATATATAGTTAGTACATCAAATGTACTATTATTTGGAATCAACATCAAGTGTATTTAAAAAATAGAATTCAGGTTCATGTAGTACACATAGTTCATATCTATCTCTATAGTAATCATGTGGTGTGTTGTTAAGGTAATACACGAATGATGGTTGAAGTTGGCAACAATCATGATTGTAGATTGTTATTGAAATAGAGAAATGAATTCAAATTCAGTTTGAATTGCAGCGGTAGTATAGACATTTGGAATGCACCAAAATGTTGGTATGAGTAGGTTACATGCATTATACAGCAAGCGAAAAAATTTAATTGGACATAACATGGATTCATACTCCCTCCTTCCATCTATATAGGGCATAATGAGTTTTTTAAGACCGCCTTTGACTATTGACAAGATTAATAGTACATGACATGCACAATGTGAAAATTATATCATTGAAAGAACCTTTCATAGACAAATTTAATGGTGTGCTTTGTGTAAGTTGCATGTCATATTATTACTCTAATATTTGGTCAAAGTTAGCATCAAAAAACGCATTAGGCTCTATATAGATGAAAGGAGGGAGTAGCTTTGAATAGCATTTGTATAGTAAAACGGGGCAAGACTCTCTCTTTGTATGGTGTGAATAGTTTTATTTTTTTCATTTTATTTTTGATTGAGGGAAGTTTGAATTGATTTGGTACGTACAAGTACAATATTACTACACGTTAGGCTTGTCCCTAAAATTCAACCCGCACCTTGTTATATCCCGAAAATTCAGATATCGTGCTCCCAAAACTGGCGCCTTCACAACCCGTGCCTTGCTATCCCAAAATTACAACACGCGTGAAAACTCCCTCCAGCTGCCAAATCCCGACACGCGAAATCCCCCTTCTAACCTTGAGCCCAAAGAGCCGCTAGTTCAAATCGGTGGGGGTACTTTTGTAACACACCCTACATTTTGGACAAGCGCGTCCCTAAGTCATGGTTTACCCCCTCCAATCATCCCCTTTTCGCCATTTGAAATCCTAGGCCGCCATAACCTCTCCGCTCCAGTCGTGAAACCCCACCCTCCTTCGTCCGCCACCTCACCGCTGCCCAGCCGAAGCCTCTTCCCCGACGATGTCGTCCACCGCAACAGCTCGACGTCCCTCGCCCCCCTCCCCGGATGAGGATCCATCATCCATCTCATCGTCCCACCGGTTCAGCCACCCCGTCCTCCACCTCCAAGGAGCTGATCTGACGATCGCCTCGTCTATCACGGCTGCTCCATCCCCACAGTGCCGCCTTAACCTGCTCCACTGGAACCGCAGCATCCTCACTGACTCCTCGGACGAAGCCGAGGCCTACTCGGCGCCACCAAAGAGGTTGTACACTCATCGCATTGCACCTTCTCCTTAACTCGACCTCCCGGCACCGATGGTGCTCCATCCCGCACCCCCATGGAGCGGCTACCTTGAAGCCGGCGCCGCGGGCGACATCTCCACGACGGCTCTCCCCTAGTGCGAGGCCCCTTCGGGGCGGCGTCCATACCAGCCGGATCTGCTGCTGCTACTCCAGCTCTCGCTCGCTCTCTTGTGCTGCTGCTGCTGCTCCGGCTCTCGCTCAATCGCTCGCTCGCCCAGCTGTTGCTGCTCCGGCTCTCGCTCGCTCGGTCGCGCTGCTGCTGCTGCTCTCCCCCTCGCTCGTGCTGCTGCTCTGCTCCGATTTAGCTACACTTCAGTCGACTGAATCGACTTTTGGGTCAGTCAATTTTTAGGGGGTGGGCGGGCTCGCCGGAGTTAAGGAAGAACTACCCGCAGCGGGGACGGGGGCTCACCAGAGAGGTACCCCACTATCTATCTTAGGGTTCAGGGTGGGGGCGGGGGGCTAGAGGGCTAGCCGGGGTGGCAGGGGACCGGCGGTGGGGAGTTGTTTCGGGGCGGCGAGGCAGCGCTGGGGCTAGCGGTTCGGCCGGTGGTGGCTGGTGGCTCAGGGGGGTGCAGGTTGGAGATGAACTGCAGGCCCTCCCTAAACTACATGTCAAGTGCCTCTCTGCTGCTATTGCATTCAGTTTCGACAGTAACATTCAGATTCCACAGTAAATTTCAGCTTCGATAGTTAAGTTCGGAGTCAATAGTTTTTACCTCATCTGTTGCAGTCAGGTGGTTTTTGGTGATGTAAATTTTACACATATTTTACATCATCTATTGGAGATGCTATTAGAATCCCACTTGAGATTGACGATGTCTATCTTGTGCTGCTTCAGCCTTGACGTCTTACGGCTCACCGGAGTTGCTCCAATGACAGAATGATCCATCACAAGAGAGCAGTGCCCTGGACGCCGTCTATAGATTCCTTAGATCTTCCTCCACACCTCCGACAACCACCTCTGCCTCAACTGCTTCAGCGACCAACCCAGTGATGCTGAGGTCGACAGGGCTACGGCAAAGAGGTTGTACACTTGTTGCATCACCTATTACTATACATTCATGTCAATCCATTAGGGCTATTTTGGTTCAACTGAAAAACATTGCAATAGGGAATTTTCCAATGGCACTCTACTATTCAATTATTCATGCATTTTGTTGAAAGGAATGAAGCAAAACATCCACCTGGACCTACTTTTCAAAATCCTATCCATGAAAACAAGACCAAGTGTATTAGTGGCAGAATAACATTCTAACTGTACACGCTTTCATATGGTTTCACTTTATTTTGGCCATGTTTTTTGCATTCCTCTGCTCTTCCAAGTCCTGTAAACCAAACACCCAAGTTGACAGAAATCCTGTGTTTACAAATGCTCTGTTTACCATGTGCATTCCTACCCTATTCTGGTGTTTTTCCTATCCCTGCGTTTTTAGAATCATGCAAGCCAAATGAGCCCTTACAGAATTACTTCAGTTACAGGTAGGTGTCGAAGGGAACTTTGTGTGGTTTGTCCTGCTCCTGCCGCGATGTCGTCCACCTCACCTGAGCTGCTTCATCGACAGAAGCATCCACCAAACTAGACATCATGACTCCTGGCCGTCATTCGCCGCCTCAGATCTCCTTCCCTGCCACCGGCACCTACCGCAACGGCATCACCATCATCGACTCAGCAGATGAACCTGAGGAGTACACGGGTCCACAAGAGAGGCCGCACTCTTTTGTTTCTGCTTATGTTATGCATTGCTTAAAATTACCTGCTACTTTATTGTCCTATTCACCTCTTGGACTTCAAGTCAGGTCCAAATTAATGTTCAAACTTGAGTTCTAAATTAGTTGTGGGGCACATATCGAGGAAGCAATGAATGGTATCTCTGTCTAATATCTGGTTCACCTAGGGTATGCCTATGTTGTTGATCTTGGGTGGTAAACAAATAGTAAAGCAATCATCATCTGTATTTTTATTAAATTAAAGCAATCATTAGCCTGCTATCATTATTTTTGGATCCATCCACTGGTTGTTACCATCACTCTAAATTTCTGCATGCACTCCTTACATAATCTCACCATATTTTTTCATATGCATGTCAGATATTGTACACAGTCATGCCGAACATGTAGAGAAAAAGAGAAGAGTTTTGCGCGGAATACAATGTCATGCAGACATCGCTCCATGGTGGGTTCAATGGCAAACCCTCCCCGCCCCTCTCCAGATTGTAATCCAGAGGAAGATATCTGTTCTGAGGCGGATTCAGACACTGTTGACCACTCCTATTTACCCCCCAACGTGTTTTCTCTACCTTGGCATGATGATGTTAGTCATATCATGCATATGTTGCCTTGCAGTGCCTACTTTTGACATCATAGATGTCATCTGCTTAGTTTAGACATGTTCTGTAATGCCACCTGTTTAGTTTCTATATCATATATGGGAATTATGCAGTCTCATGTCTTTTAGCCAGCCATAATATATGTGAAATGTGCAATGCCATCATGTTTAACCAAGCATCATATATTTGAATGATATCTTGCCCATCCTTTTCTTTATTACATTTCTACCTGTTGAAAATGTTTGTACATTAAACTACTCTTCCTGTGAATCAGCCATTTGGGTGGGAGATGGAAAAATCTGGAGTGAAAACAAGGCCTTCAGAGCAGACAATGCTACCTATCGAAGCAGATCTCCTGTTGGGTCCCGATAGCTCCTCAGAGATTGATTCAGAGACAGATGACCAGTCCTATTCCCCCACCGAGGTGTATGCTCTAACTTGGCACGGTTATACTGCTCATATCATGCATATGGTGTCTTGCATTGCATAGTTTAGATATCATATACACAATATTCAACACCATGTTCTTAGTTCAGACATCACATCGAATGCCCTCTCTTTAGCATATAAATCACATATGTGAATTAAATGATGCGATCCTCACTACTTACATAACATGTAGGTGAATTATGTCATGCGATCCTGTTTAGTTATTCATCATATCTTTGAATTATGTTATGCTATGCTATCCAGTTTAGATAGACATCATATATGTGAAATTATGTCATGCTATCCATTTTACTTAAACAATATACATGTCAACTATTTCATGCCCTCTTTTTTCCACACTATCTATTGCATCTGCCTCTCATACAATGTCTGTACATTCAACTATGTTTCTTGTTTATCAGCCATTTGAATTAGAGCAGGTGATGCCAGTATCTAGCGGACTAAAAACACAGTCTTCAAATAAAACAGTGCTACCTCTTGGTGGAGATAGCACCCCAGTTGTACATGCACGAGAACCAGCCCTACCACACATAACCCAAACTCTCGCAGATTGTACCCCTACTGTGATGGACAGAGAACCAGCTTCACCCAATCTAACCCCAACCCCAGCAGATAGTAACCCAGTTCCTATTGACACAACACCATCTGCACCACAGAGCTCCCAAACAAGAGCAGTTAGTAAGGAAGCTCCAGCGCCAAAAGGGCCAACACTACCATGACGAACCCCAACTCCACTAGTTAGTACGCCTATTCCTCTGGAGGAAGCACAACCAGCTAGTCGTAGTTTAGCATCTATCGCATTTGATGTTGTTAAATCGTATGTGCGTATCTTCCCATCTTGGAAATATTATACTGAAGATGAAGGAAAATGCCAGTTGTAGGTGTTTGTCCAAGAGTTATGTGTAAGTAATGTTATTCATGGCAATTACTTTGCTTTGTCCCATACATCCTACCTCCATGATGGTTATAATACAACAAATCTTCCCATTTTTCTCTATAGAGAAGGACCGATTTGGAAACTCGGGATGAGGTAACCTGTGCTAATACCTCTTCTATCTTCAAGAATGCTTGGTGGCAGTATTGGAATTACCTGAAGAAAACGTACTTCACCGGAAAAGAAACTCATTAAATTCCCTTACGTTCTCCCGAGACACATTTACTGGATGATGACTGGGAACGCCTTGTTCTGTACTGGTCCCGAACCAAGAATGTGGTAAGGTCTATGAGCTCATTTTCTATTTTTAAGTACTATATTCTTGCGTCTTACTGTAGTCTCTTCATGTAGAACAAGTGCCTAAACCTGAAGAACAACTGTTCTAATTTAAGATTCCATTGCTATCATAGTTCAAAAAAGTGCTAGGCATTAATCATGAGTTTTGCCACCGCCTTGCACTTAACTGACCAAAGCGGATGCTTATGCGCAGTTATGCACAGATTAAGCGTAATTATGCGCAATGCGTTTTGCCAACGCCTAGAGCCTAGGCATGCTTAAGAGCTCGCTTAGGCACGCCTTTTTTAACTATGGTTGCTATCGTGCATACTGCTTTGATCTTGTATCACTGCATTTACCCATGCAAACTTATTTTTAAATTGAAGGATCCAATCGAAACTCCAATGGCACATCAGGTCTGTTCACGCATGTTTCTTTAACAGGTTTGCTCTTATCAATAGCTCTGTTGATTTCAATTTCAATTGTGTATACAGTTGACTTCTCATATCATGCACATTACTAGCATCACAACAGAGCCAATAGTGTTGTTGTACATGTACACCCGTGGTAACCATCTGAAATCTTGTTGTGCCGTGTAGTTTCCCACGCGTTGTATTCTTTCACTGCTGCTTTGTCTTGAACTGATATGATTTGAACCGTGTCTCTATTTTGATTTGGCGAGACAATGAAGTGACCATAGGACATATATATATATATATGTTTGTTTGATGCTTTTATTATGTACTAGTACTTGGCAATAGAATACTTGGTAGTTTAACCCTGTCCACCTTAATAATGAACTGGTTCACCAAAATGAGTTTCATATACTAGTACATGCTAAACCTGTTATGTGTCTGCTTGTTTCTTCTTTTAGAATGCTGACAGAATATTGGGGAAGAGTGCCTTATTAAGCAATGGTAAAGGAAGTCATGCAGATAAGGTTGAGGATAGTGACACATCCTTGTTGGTCTCCAACAAAGCTGATAAAACAGCTAAGGAAGACTATCTTGAAGACAGTGAGACAACCCCAAAGTCCTGTCTTGGTTTAGTGTTCGAGTGACTGGCCACTACCGCTTGCACAAGCTATTCAAACTCACTGTCTAAATCAGTCCGGTTTCTTGAGTCTCAACTACAAGCTGAAAGACATCGATCAGCTGTGCTGCGACAAGAAGCGGAAGGACTGCGAAAGTCCCTGGAGCACTCAGATGCATACTTTTTGGTGCAACAGCAAGCGTTGAAGGATTTTAGCGCCAAACACGACAAAGCTAATAAGCTTGCTAAGCTTATTGCGAGCATGGTGGATACCCAGGATAACGTTTCTTGAGCTCTTCTGAAGTTGTTTCAGTTATGATCTTGTTTTGCTGCCGCGTTTATTTGCACTGGTGGCCAATTTTGACGGCCAGTGTATGTAATATGCTGCTTTGTTCCTATATTTGCACTAGTGGTGAACTTTGATGCCCAGTGGATGTAATATGTGTAATAGCGGTAATAGGCTAGCGTTAATTGTTTGCTTATTTATTTCCTTATTGTCTTGTTTAGTTGTTTGCTTGTAGTCACTGCAGTTCTTTTTCTGTGTTTTTCTAGTGGTCACAATAACCTATTTTTGGTAACTAGGCCAAAATAATCATGGCAACACATGTACTATTGTAACCATGGGCCTCCTGCGGGCCGTATGATCCATGGGCCTTCTACGGGCCGTAGGATCCATTGGCCTTCTATACGGGCCGCAGGATCCATGGGCCTTCTACGGGCCATACATGGGCCTTCTACGGGCTATACGATCTATGGGCCTTCTACCGACCATACAATCCATGGGCCTTTTACGGGCCATAGGATCCATGGGCCTTCTACGCGGTGTATCATCATTTCGCCAATCATGGGCCTTACTATTCGTGGACCATAACGGGCCGTTAATAGGCTGTATTTGATAACTCTATGAAAACAACCCAACAGTTTTTTTGACATGAAATCGGCCAAACGTATTAACGGGCCACAAACGGGCCGACTGTAACGACGGGCTGAATTTGGCCCACAAGCAGAAAATGACAGTAACGGGCCGTAAGTAACCGAATGCTAGAAATCAGCCCAAGAATAAATGGGCCCTGAGAAGGCCAAAAGATAACTTGGGCTGGGAATGGCCCAATGGAATAATGGGCCTTTAATGGGTATAAAGTGATACACTATTCATTACAGGCTAGTTTCACCACAGGCTATTAATGGGTCAAGAGTTACAACGGGCCTCATATGGGCCGGAAGACGTCATGGGCCATACATCGGCCGGAAGTTAAAACGGGCTGGAATCATATTGGACGGCCCAGATGACGCTACTGGGCCTTATTCGGCGAGGTTGTAACGGGCCCTGGGTTAGCGGGCTGTAAATGGGCTATATGTGAACATGTCGTTAACATGCTTTCCTTGGACCGGCCCACCACCTTTTGACCAAGTCAAACGGGCCGGCCTTTTCACAGGAATGGGCCTCTGTTGGGCCATGCCACGTGTCAACGTATCATACGTGCCTTGGGTCCAATGAGTGGATGACATCTGTCCTAACGGTGAGCCGACACATGTTTCCTCAGCCAATGATGATTTTACACATGGAAAATCCCCATTGGTCGGGGCTGTTAACGGGTTATCGGATCCAAAACCGGACCCAATAGCTTAACGGTGTTCCGTTACGGTGGATGCCACGTGTCGGTCACCCTTGACGAAAGCACTTCTGTGACGCGTGATTTATCATCATGGAAGTGGACACTTCTGTGATGATAATTTTCGTAATGTCATGCAACACTTCTACGACAGCACAAGTATGACTATCTTGATTCTATCATAAAATTTTCATGGATGTACATGCATGACAAAAAACGTGACCTACTGTGACAAACACGTATCATCATGGAAGTGTATTTTTTTTGTAGTGGAGACAGATGAACTGGGATCAGAGATGAGATAATATCTCATTAAATTTAGTTACCTTGTCGTCCATGAGAAAAAACCCTCAGTACGGCAAATTCCCCAACCGAGCGGAGCTGGGTCGACCGCAAGCAGCGTCGAGAAAGTCGATGGCGATAGGTGGCGGCAAGCGGAAGTGGCGAAATGCGGTGGGGTTTGTCGGCAGCCTGGCGGCGGCAGGTGTCAAGCTAAGTGGTTACTTCCATGATAGGCGGTGCCATGCATAGACGCGGAGGAGCTTGTGCAGGTGTGAATGGGGACCGGAGGCATGGGGTGGCGGGCGGGGGTGAGGGTTTTTGTGACGTGGGGATGGTGAGGGTTTTCTTTTTTTCTTTTTTGAATTGGGTGGTGAGGGTTTTCTGTCCCACAAAGAATTTCGGAGGCAATGGTTTGCTAGATCCAACCATGTGCGATTGACGCAACAAGCAAAACAAAAGTCAGTGCACACGGTTTCAATTTTGGGAACCCTGTGCGATTGAAGCAACAGGAAAAATGAAAGTCATTGCGCACGGTTCCAATTTTGGGAACCGTGTATGATTGATGTACTACCTCCGTCTTGGTTTATTGGTCCCCTCTGTAATTTGTACCAAATTTTGACCAAATATTTGACTAATAAATGTTTATGCATGTCACCAAAAATTATATCATTGAACACTATGTTCAAACACGCATCCAACGATATAATTTTTGCTGACCTACACTAACATTTTGTTAGTTAAATATTTGGTCAACATTTAACACAAATTACAAAGGGGACCAATAAACGAGGATAGAGGTAGACTCCATCAACCAAACTGATTGCATCCATATCCCACAGTTAGACATAAGTAAACATAGATTAAACATACTCAGATAGAGATAATAAGCGTACACGTACACAAGCATAGTTCAACCGTCATTAAGAATGCTCAAGCGTACATAGTTCGATCCCACATCTCATCTCATATGCCGGCACTATCCTGAAGCTTCTCCAGGTACTCGGCGTACGTGCCATGCGCCACCCTGTGAGAATACTTCTTCTTGAAGGAGCCAACGACCCGTCCTCTTGCATGCGCCAGAACACTTTGATACGCGTCATGAAGCTTGTGGTTGCAAAATGGGCGTCGATAGCCGCCATCCCAGGTCCTAATAAGCCTATTATGCATTCCCGCATAAAGCTCCCTTAATTTGCCTCTTGTACCTCCTCTTGACATCTTCATCCTCGCTGTCCACATCGTCAGACAACACCTATACAAATAGTTAAAAAATGTGGTGTCAAATTAATGGTTACAAACTAATCTCTAGCGAACATTTGGCAGTTGCCAAAAATTGGCATCAAATCAACGATTACATGCCGTGTAGTAGGATTGGGAATTTATGGCTATTTATTTATACATATCCAGAGATTATGGTGCGATTTTTAAGCACATTCATCTATGTATAGACCAGTCTTGAAGAAAATAATGGCACAAACATATGTAGGTCATTCAAAATCAATTGTCAAGTCCTTGCTAGGAATTATTAGCACGAACACTAACCCTAGTCGGATTACTAGCATAAATCATTTCCACAGATGTAACAAATAATCACTTATCACTTGTACCATTCAAACAATCAATACACTACACGTATCTAATGAAACTTACTTAGATTTCATGGATTGAGAGAACATAACCATAGGATTTCTATTCCAAAAAGGGGGAGGCAGGAGTAACTAGAGAAACCCTGGGATCTATTTGACACATAAATGGGTATATATGACTAACCAGTTGTCCGTCGTCGTTGGAGTCGTCGCCGGAGTGGTCGTCGGAGTCGTCGCCCGAGTCTTCACCAGAGTCGGTGTGGAACTCCGCCTCCGGCTGTGGAAGCTCGACGGCGTCAGGTTGCAGTGATAACTCGCCGGCGGTGACGGTAACCTCTGTCTCCATCTCCACGTCGTGCTCCAGTGGTTTAGCAGCCCCGACGTCGCCACTCCCTCCGATGGGGCGCTTTGGCGGCATCCTCATACATTGACGGCTTTGATGACTGAGAGCGGCGTCGAGGATGCAAGCGAAGCGAGGGGATTGGGTGTGTGGCAAGGATGGGGGTGCGGCCGCTTGGGCGCACCATTAATATGGGAGAGCTCTTAATATGGAGTAGTGGGAGAGAGGCGGGCGGCGATCAAACCGCTGGCTCGCCTCCCGGTGAGCCTGCGCACCAGACTGCTGGCATGCCTACCATCATTTCACATAGCTACCCGCACGCCTCCCGATGACACCGCGCAGCGAGCACACCTCCATCAATTAACACACCTGCAGACATGCCTCCCGGTCTGCGTGCGCGGCGGACTGCTCGCATGCGTCCTGTTAACTCACGCCTGCTCGCATGGTACACGGGTCGCGTGGCGGCATATATATTCTTTTTCTATTTGGATGATTAATGATGCCGCTTTATTTTTTGCTTAACCGAAGCATGGCGCGTATCAATTGTTGGTCTAACGCTCACGGTTCGAATAAATAGTCCATTTGGGATATTGGTTCCCAATTATTAATAATCTTCCTTTTGTAATTAGATAAAGATTACATCAAATCTGGTCTCAAATGTGACCAAAAAAAGTACAATGCAACTTCGTATTGGTGTACATATGACAACACGATAAGTTTCATAAACTTCAAGTAAGTTTTGGATGTACTAGAATTTAAAAATCAAGATTCTCATTGTTTGAAATTTTTTGCACGTGAAGTAAACATGCACCAAGTGAGACACATGTGTTTTTGCAATCCATTTAGGTGCACTGTCACATGTGCATGTAGCTTGAATTTGATTTTTGCACATTATATCCGTAGAATATCAATCAATTAATATACTAAAACGTCTTAATGATCTCTGTTTTTTTCGAAATTAAAACGTCCCTCCTTTGGTAACATATATATGTTCACCGCGGAATAGTTAATTTAACATGCATCGTAGTTGCGGTGGATTCGCGGTGTGTGTGTGTGTGTGGGTGTGTGCGTCTGGGGGTGGCGAGTGGCTCGCAATACACTATGAGTTGTGAGGCATCGTGTGGGTTAGCCATTTTGTTAGGCAAGCCGGTGCCACATCAGAGTCGTGAATTCGTAATTTAAAACATTACACAACCCTTTCATACATACATGTTTTGGCCACATGCAGTCGATGGTTGTCCTACACGACACTCGATACTCGCGCATGACGCTTTCTATGGGCCCGCGAGGTCGTTGTCCACCATTTTGACGAACAACTGGTAGTGAGGTTTATTTGACCAGCAAGGTAGAATTTTTTTTGTGTTATGGTGGTATATAGTACGCGTCGAAGAGGTGGGAGGGGACTAGCATATATATATATATATATATATATATATATATGTGTGTGTGTGTGTGTGTGTGTGTGTGTGTGTGTGTAGTATACATACGCGTCAGTGAACAAGTACACCTCACTCGGTGTCGGGACTTTTCGGTTTCCGAGGCACGTGCCACATCAAAATTGTGAAATGTCTATTCAAACATCACACAATACCTCTTTGCGCCACATGCATGCAGGCGGTGGTTATCCTAGCTAGGACACTCACGTGTGACGCACGAGGCCATCGTTGATGCATGTGCATCACTTTGACCTACATCAGGAGAGGTTAATTAATTTCACCATCTATGAGGATTCTTTTTGGGTTGTATTACGGTAGGAGCATATAGTATGCGTCAAAGAGGGGGAAGGAGACCATCATATGTAGTACGCTTCATGAACCTCGCTCTGTGTGGGTGCATGGTTTACGGTTTTTGAGGCATGTGTGGCACATCAAACTTGTGCATTTTAGGTGTTCAACATATGTTTGGCCCACTTGAAAAGCGATGGTGGTTGTCCTCTCGCACCCACTTAAGCGGTTAGAAGCGATATCCATGCTTTCTATTTGTGGGCCCGCTTGATCCATCACTACTTTTTGCTTGACAACGAGAGTGGTTAATTTGACTTAGGAGGGGTCTATTCTGCTAATATTAGTAGAATAGTTATTCTTATAACACTTCCGCACTGCATGCTTAACGCGAGGGCACTGCACTTTCAGTAGAAGAGGTACTGCAATACTGAGACTAGTGAACTTCGTGTCGGAAAAACCTACACATGGTGTTTTCTCGGTACTATTTTTGCTCCAGTTTTTTAACCGTTTGTCGGAACGAGGCGCGTAATATACCGATGAGAAGATATGGAAAATGCGCAACTTTGCCATATTGTACACTTTTCGAGATACCACATGGTTTAAGAGCAGTTTTGAAAATGATGCGGCCATGACGAGTGGCAGCGAGCGTTTTTTTGCGGTTTTTTTGTAAATCGCTCGTCGGAATGAAGCAAATGATACACCGTTGGAAAGATAACGTCGAGCCACATCTTTTTTATATTTATTATTTTCTCTAATTCGTTACGGTTTAAGAGCTGTTTTAAATTTAGTAAATCATGGAGTTCAGTTTTTTTTTGCAATTTTGTACTATTTTCGCTCCAGTTTTTGAATCGTCTGTCAAAACGAGGCGTGTGACACACCGTTAGAACTCTAAGGACGAGGCACACCTTTCATATGTTGTAATATTTTGGATATTCCTTACGGTTTTTAGTTAATTTCAAAAATCATGCGACTGATGACGAGAGACAACGACCGTTTTTCGCTATTTTTTTACAAACCGTTGGTCGAAATGATTCAAATTACACGCCATTGGAAAGATATCGATGGGGCACATATTTTCATGTAAAACACTCTCTCTGATTCCTTACAATTTAAGAGCAATTTTGATTTTAACGAAATGCGGACACTGTTTTTTTGCAACCCAAAATCGTCGTATGTACTGCATCAGACAGAAACCACACTGCTTTCAGTCCAAAAACCGCACTTCATCAGACCGACAAGTGCACTGTATGATTTCTTTTCTGTGGGACATAAATTTTCCCAAACGAGGTGGTGGAGTGCAGTTCATGTCGAGCGTTGGTGAACCGCAATACTACGAAAAGAGAACCACATTCTTTTTCTTTTATCGCCGCTGTAACTTTTTTTATCAACGAGGCGAGTGTACTGCATCAATTTTTCTTTTTCCAATTTTCTTTCTACTGCACACAACAACAAAGTGAGCTGCATTAAAAAAAATCAACTTTTCCAATTTTTTATTGCACTTGGCAACATAGTGAACCGCTGGGAGAGAGAAGATCACTGCGGCAATGAAACAAGTGAGCTGCACCTAAAAAAAGTTTTTTGTTGTTGTTTTCTTTACTGCATGTTTTCGAGAGAGCTGCGATCTGTACATCTCTGGATTATGAGGCGGGGCAAACGAACTACAATGATCCTCTTTTTAATCCATAGTACAAATGCACACAAATTACAATGACGAGGGACTTAAAAAATAAATGTACATTTTTTGTCCGTGAAATGCAAGCCGACGCCGGCGCATTGCATGTCCAACCCTCACAGCACTGCACCTGTGCGCCCATGGGATCGCAGCAAAAAAATCTAAAAATCAGAAAAATGTCAACCATTAGCAAAATACACACAAAAAACATTGTCGTCCTGCCCCCCATCTTCGCAGACTGCAGGCACACGGGTGTCCCACTGCACGCCAACGCCCCATGAACTACCTCAAAACACAAACAAAAATTCAACGCGAGCCACTCAGGGGTGTTGGAGTTGGCCCTGACTACTGGGATGCCTAGAACGCGGAACCACCCGGCTTGCCCGGCCTCAGCGCACTGCAGTGAACGATATGCAGGTGCCGGAGGAAGCCAGATCGGGGAAGATCGACGCCTCTTGCAGATTCCATCAGGCCTTACTCCTTCTCGGGGCTCTGCCCGCACCAAAGCTCCTCGGCCTCGCGGTTTTGCAAGATGGGGAGGCCAATGGCCGCGGCTGGTGGCGCGGGGGGAGCAACAGGACCTCGGATACGGCCTGAGGGGGATGGAGGTAGCTGGGCATCACCGTCGGCCTCGTTTTGGAGCCGTTGTTTTCCAAGTGGTGGCGGAGGGGATCAGGGGCCCCGACCATGGCATCCACTCAGATCCAACGACGGGGGATGACAGGGACGAAGAAGGGTCGTCGGGGACCCCTAGGAGGCCAGTGAGGCACGGTGGGAGGGGAGGGCGGAGGTGCACCGACTGGCGGAGGGGCTGGCGTTGGAGATCTGGGACAGAGAAGGTGGGGAAGGAGGTGAGGCACCGGAGCCGGCCTGGCGGTGGGAGGCCAGGTTGAGGTCCGTCGTGGGGAGGAGTGGGGGGGAGGAGAGGTGGCAGGTGTGCTGGATCGGGGTGTGGCCGGGAGGAAGAA
>NC_041383.1:488495710-488499885 GCF_002162155.2 Triticum dicoccoides | reverse complement strand
TTGTATGTTATATGTAGTATCTGTCGAAACCGAGAGTATGTACGTGTAGTATGTAGTATATAACAATGATTAGGTAGTATATATACAAATTTTTAGGTAGTATGTATCATTTTTTGAGTATGCTCTTTTTTACGTACAAATATGTATGTATTTCACAAATATAATAAAAACTACGGGCTCATATGCAATTTTTTCATGTAACTTGTTTTGAAATATCTTAGATATAGTATATGAACATATTTAAAATATTAAAATAGTATATATAGTACCACATGCTAGTATATGAGACATGTGGGGTAACTACCACCGGGTGGTAGGATGGATTTTCCATATATATATATATATATATATATATATATATATATATACACACACACGGTCTATTCTGCTAATATTAGCAGAATAACTATTCTGCACACCACTTCGGCACTGCACGCTCAACAGAAGCGCACTGCATCATTTTGACGACGAGCACTGCAATAGAGACTACTGAACTTCTCGTCGAAAAAACTGCACGCGTTATTTTTTCGGTACTGTTTTCGTTTTAATTTTTTAACCATTTATCGGAATGAGGCGTGTAATATACCGTTGAAAAGCTATGGATTAGGCGCAACTTCGACTTGTCGAACACTTTTCGAGATTCCACACGGTTTAAGAGTAGTTTTGAAAATAGTGCGGCGGATGACGAGTGGCAGCGAGCGTTTTTTCGCGTTTTTTTCCAAACCGCTTGTCGGAATGAAGCAAATGATACGCCGTTGGATAGATATCGTCGAGGCGCATCTTTTTCATATATAAATCTTTCTCTAATTCGTTATGGTTTAAGAGCAGTTTCAAATTTACTAAATCACGGAATTCTGTTTTTCAATTTTTTTCAAATTTTCGGTACTGTTTTCGCTCTAGTTTTTGAACCGTTTGTCGAAACGAGGCATATGATACGTCGTTGAAAAGCTATGGATAAGGCGCAACTTTCATATGTAGGAATGGTTTTGAGATTCCTTACCGTTTTAAGTTAATTTTGTAAATCGTGCGGCGGAGGACGAGTGGCAGCGGCCGTTTTTTTGAAATTTTTACAAACCGTTTGTCGAAATGATTCAAATGATATGCCGTTGGAAAGCTATCGATGAGACGCAACTTTTTCATGTAGAACACACGTTCTAAGTCCTTACGGTTTAAGAGCAGTTTTAAAATTAGCAAAAAGCGGACACTGTTTTTTCGTGACACCAAAATCGTCGTCAGACAGAAGAACGCACTGCTTCAAACTGAAAACCGCACTGCAACAGACAGTCAAATGAACTTCATGATTTCTTTTATCGGACGTAAATTTTTCTCAGACGAGTTTTTGTTGTCTTTTTTCCAACTTTTTTTTTATGAACGGGAGTGGACCGCACAGACGGGGACAAATGAACCGCGACATATGGCGAAGTGAACCTCATTGCTATCGAGTTGTTTCGTTTTACAAAAAAATGCACTTTCATGTTGAGCGCAAGTGAACAACATCACTTTTAAAAGTAAACCACATCCTAGGACCAAACACACTACAAGTGATCATGTAGTCGACTGAATTTTGAGACACACGAAACAAATTGCACTTCATAAAGAGTGGTAATGGGCTGCTACACAAATGGACTGGACTACATTTTTTGTGTCTCTCTGCTAACAAATTTGTTCAAGACACTGCAAGCACCCTCACCGGTGGACTGCACACCCAGCTGCAGCACAGCGACGACCCATGCGGACTGCAATGTTGCGCCCAAATGAACGGCTCGTGATGCGCCCGAGGTGCTCACGTCGAGCAACGGTCGTAGATCTGGCAGCAGAGAGAGCGGCCGCACTGCAGCATCGCTGCAACTGAACCGCATTAGGAGCCCAAGAGTACTGCATGATACAATGTAACCCTGCATCAGGAAAAGGAGCTGATTTCTTTAATTTATTTTCTAACTATAAAAGAAACGGGTTAACTAAACCCATCGCATAGCAAACTGCAGGACACTGAAGATATTTCAACGGCAAAAAAATCAAAATAGTGTACTGCAAGACCAACTTCCCCCAATAAATTTTAAACTCAAAATAAAATGCCACTCGGGCACTTTTTCTCAACCACACGCTCCTTCTTTATCCTCTAGCACTTTCCCCCTTGAGCAAACGAGCGCACTGCTTCACACCCACAAGCATACTGCTCGCCGGAGGTGAGCTGCACGGGTAGTGGCAACCGAGCGCACTGCTTCACACCCACAAACATACTGCTCGCCGTAGGTGAGCTGCACGGGGGCGGCAAGCGAGCTACACGGGGGAGCGGCAACCGAGCACACTGCTTCACACCCACAAGCATACTGCAGCGCGGATGAATTCAACATCAACCAAAAACAAACTTCATACTGTGGGGAGGAGAAATTGAGGGGGCACACACCCACTGTACTGCACGCGGAGTCGCGATGCACTGCACCAGCACGGCCGTGCTGCTCCAGCTGCGGAGGTGGGCAGAGGGCCGGCTCACCGGTGGGGGGTTGTGGATCCCGCAACAATTCCTTGGGGGGAGGCCCTATCTGGAATCTCGGGGGCGCGGGGAGGCTGATCTGGCGGCGTTGCATAGTTGGGGGAAGCCCCCGGCCTGGATCCCGATCCAGTGACCCCCCAAGGTGGGAGGTGAGCGCTAGGGGATGGGAGTTGGCTGGAGGAGATGGCGTCGGTGTAGGGGCCGCAACACGGGATCCAAACCACGGGGTAGGGGAGAGAAAGAAGTGGGCTCGGGCAGGGCCAGGGCGCCGGCGCCAGCGAAGAAGGAAGTAGGGTCGGCGAGGTGGGGCTGACTGGGGAACACACGCATGGGGGATCCATTGATCCAGTGGCTACAGGCGCGGTGCAGGCCAGATGCGATGGTCGCCGATGTCCACATCCACTGGAGGGGAGGTGAGGGCGGCGGTGGGAGGCCGGGCAGGTGCGGGAGAGGGAGGCGGAGGAGGATCGCGGGGAGGAGCTCCGGTAGTGGTCGTAGGGGGGCGGTGGCCGCCGGATCCGGTGGAGCAGGCCTCGCCGGGGGCCAGTGGCGGCCGGATCCCGCCATCGCCGCGGGGGTGCACCGGAGTTGGGGGCGCGCCGGAGGGGTGGGGTGGTGGAGCGCCGCGGGGCTGGGAGGTGGTGGCGCGCCGGAGGTGTAGGGTGGTGGCGCGCCGGAGGGGTGGAGTGGTGGCGTGCCGCGGGAGTGGGAAGGGGTGGGGTTGCTGGGGCGCCCGTGGTCGTGGTGGGGAAGATGGGCAACAAGGCGTGGGTTGCTGCGTGAGTGCGGGGTAGAAAGTGGGGTGTGAGGGTTGGCCTAATGCAGTTTTCTGTTGCTACTGTGCGGTCCGGGTAGGTGAATCGAGTAGCACGAAAGTGTTAGCAGAATAAGACGTTTCGGTGTGTAGAATAAGAGTCTTAAGGGTGTTATTATATGAGCACACACGCATGCATGTGTACGCATGAATCCCTCCCATCAAGTCGAAGTGGCTAGTACAACGACATGTCATGAACCGATCTCGCTCTGTGTGGGGAGAGTGTACGGTTTTCGACGCATGCGCCACATCAATGTTGTGAAATGGTATTCAAACATGCATGCACGCATCACCTCCATATATATGCATGTAGTGGTTGTCTTCGAATGTTACACTCCCTTGCGTGGTTATCAGCGACAAGCCTATATATTCGTGGGCCCGTGTGGACATCCATGATCACCTTGACCGACAACAAGATACGTTGCCATGGCGGATTCTTCATTTGGTTCATGTTATCGTAGTATAGGGCATGGTGAGATTCAGACCTACTTAAAGTTTAAGCGCATATATTATGCACACATGCATGCATGAATCCCCGTCGTCGGCTTGAACTGTGGTGTAACATACATATGCATCATCAACCCAACCCTCACTAAGTGTGGGGATTTCTAGTTCGAAATCACGGATGCCACATCAAAGTTGTTCCATTGTGTACTAAAAAAGACACCTTATCCATACATATGTTTGGGCCACAAGCATGCAGTGGTTGTCTTTGGGGACTAGCAACTTGTGTGATTATTGGCGAGCTTGCCTATCTAGGGTCGCATGGACGACCATCACTTTGACCAGCAACAAGAGGGAGGTTGTACGACCAAGGTGGATTATTCTTGGTCCATTTTACGATCAGTCTTGGTGAGATGCCTCTCT
>NC_041383.1:488442006-488495011 GCF_002162155.2 Triticum dicoccoides | reverse complement strand
CATAGCTTAGGATTCCCTTCGTGCCGACACGAGGGGGGCTGCTAGCTACTTCACACTTTGCTAGGTGAACCACGGTTGGGAGCATCCATTCATAGCTTAGGATTCCCTTCATGCTGACACGAGGGAGGGTGGGCTGCTAGCTACTTCGCACTTTGCTAGGTGAGCCTCGGTTGGGGGGGGATGCATTCATAGGTTAGGATTCCCTTCATGCCGACGCGAGGGGGGCAAGCAATACCGTGCGCTTTGCGAGATAGGTGCGACATCGAAGTTGCATTTGGTATTTGAAAATCAAACCACCCTTTTCATACATAAATTTGGTCCACATGCAAGTGTGTTCGTGTTCTGACCCTCTCCCGCGTCATTTTTCACCGAATTTATGAACATTAGACAAGTCGGATGACGCAACAGACATGGTTCACTCAAACTAATCGTGTGCCACGCCGGTGCCCCTGTCACGCACACATCCGCACAGTACATTGGCCTCCACAAGGCTCCCCCTCTCAAAAATATCTGCCCGCCTCGAGGGTTTTTCTGTTTCATAACATACGATTGTTGACTCCGGACCGTGTGCCATGTTTCTTGTTCCGAATCCCACATGCATCCCTAGAAAATATCTGCCTGCCTCGAGGAGGGTTTTTCTGTTTCATAACACACGGTTGTTATGTCCGGACCGTGTGTGATGTTTCTTGTTCCCAATCCCACCCGCATCCCTAGAAAATATCTACCCGCCTCGAGGGTTTTTCTGTTTCATAAAACACGGTTATTATCTCCAAACCGCGTGCGATGTTTCTTGTTCCCAATACCGCATGCCCCTGGAAAATATCTGCCAGCCTGGAGGGTTTTTCTGTTTCATCACACACGGTCGTTATCTCTGGACCGTGTGCGATGTTTCTGGTTTCCAATCCCGCTTGCCCCAAGAAAATATCTGCCCGCCTTGAGGGTTTTTCTGTTTCATAACACACGGTTGTTACCTCTGGACCGTATGCGATGTTTCTTGTTCCCAATCCCGCCTGCCCCTAGAAATATCTGCCCGCTTGAGGGTTTTTTTGTTTCATAACACAGTTATCTCCGGACCGTGTGTGATGCACCATCATCAAAATTTTCAATAGCCCCGACATTTCACTCCCGCATAGTAAAATTTTCAGTACCCGCGTCATTTCCTTAAACACATACCCCGCCCCCCTCCACATACACACACACACACCAAAACCTCCTCGGGCGCAGGCACACACACACACACACACACGCCCCCTCCCTCGCTCGAAACCCTAGCAAGGTCGCCTCCGCCGCTGCGAGACTCCATTGTCAACATCTGCCGGTTTTCCCGTGTAGCTTACCCACCAATCTCCATACCAAGTCCGCCTTGAGTTTCTTAGATGACGCCTTCCAAACGCCCCTTTTCCCACAGATCCCCATCCCCATCCCCCAATCCAGAGCGTCGCAGCCTAAGCCCGACTACGCTTCCCGTGGAGCTCGAGGAGCAACTGACCCAAAATAGGTGTATCGCGGTCTCTTCGCCCTACATCGCCGAGGAAGCTGACGACCATTACTAGCGGCAGGCACTCAAGCAGCAGGCTAGAGTATGTGGGTATGTCATGGACGTCGGCTACGACATCAAGGTCATCGACAGAGACGGCCTGAGGCGGGCTGTGTCATAGGTTAAGTGGCCCACCCCCAACCCCTTGGGTTCAACCGCCGTCGATCTCATCCATGGCCCCGCCGCTGATCTCCTCTGGCTCGCTGTCAACAACTTGCCATCCTACATCGCCATCGAGCCCCTTTTGTCATTTATGAAGGACACGTTCTGCGACGCTGGCTTGGGATCCACAACTTCCAAGTCATACCACATTGACGGCGACCACGAGGAGGGCACCCTTGTCGGCGTTCTGGGAACGGGGGTCCCCAGACTTGCCTGCCTGCGGCCTGCGGCGTGGCTCAAGGGGCGGCCCACAACGGCCCATCTTCATCAGCACGAGCTCAAGACCCTCGCAAGGGGCCAAGCCTCGCGGGGTGGACAGCAGGGAGCTTCCTCAGGCACGGCCTCGTCAGGCTGGCTCGCGAGGAGGCGGAGATATCAAGGCGGGGTACCTCACGAGGTGCCCATGACGCAAGCCATGAGGACCAAGGGCACCAGGCGGGCGCCAGCCCGCGCAGTGTCCTCCTTTCCTCTTTGGTGCAAAGGGAGCAAGCGCAGGCGAGAGCATCAAGCAAAGGCATCTGTTTCGGTGCAACAAGACCAAGACCGTCGCAACGGCAGGAAGAAAGTCATTGTGGAGCCCAAGCCAACGTCACCACCAGAGCCTTTGACAGGCGAGGACCAACTTTAGTCAGGATAAGTGTACTGGATGTTCCCCTTCAAAATGGCCAATTGTTGGCGCCCTTCCCGCTCAATATTTGGGAAGGGGCCCAGGCCTTTGCCTATCAATAGGACTAGCCACCCACAAGGTAGAAAAAAAGGATCGGGAAACCAGCAGAAAGAGCGACTGAACTCCCCCTAGCAGTTCATCGCACCAGCCAAGAACAGACCCTCGCAAGGCTGTTCTTCCTTGTATTGTTCATCATCAGCCCAAGAGGCAATCCACCACACCACAAACTAGAGTAGGGTATTACACCACAATGGTGGCCCGAACTAGTATAAACCCTGTGTCTCTTGTGTTGTTCCTTTCATAGCTTAGATCCTAGCGAGGCAGCGAGGTGCAGGTAGGTAGAGGGCGAGATCTCCGCGCGCACCCCAGTGTTCGAACCTAGAGGGTCTGCCGGAACCCGAGATCTGACATTTGGCGCGCCAGGCAGGGGTGCACCAGAATTCGTCTTCCGCCGCCCTGTTCTTCACCGACCATCGTATCCATGTCAGACGCTCGTCGGGCCCGCGCCGAGCGCCGAGCCACTCTCGCTTCCCGCGTCACCCAGACGGCCCCCGTCAGCGGCCGCCCCCGCCGTTCCCCGTCGCCTGCCGTCAACGCCGCCACCGGCCCGGCGGGGAACAAGCAGCAAGCATAGTCCCAGCATCCGTCCGTGAGGCGAGACGGCCGCACTGCTACTCCCTCACTCACCCCAGCTGGTTCTTCGTCCCACGCACTCCGCGCGCCCATGGAGGCTCGAGCTGCGCTCATCGCGGCAAACGAGCTCCTGCGCTACCGCCCAGTCGACGACGTCTATGAAGAGTGGCTCGACCGCGTTGCTGAGCTCGTCCGCGCCGCAGGGGGCTCCCCCGTGCCGTCCATCTCGCTACACCGCTCCCCTCCCTGCGTGTGCAATGAAGCTCCGGGGGCGCCTCAGCCGCCTCCCCCTCAAGAAGGTGCCCTGGCCCCAAGGCACGTGGCCCCTGGGCGGAACCCACTCCGTCCGGCACCAGCGCGGCAAGAGCAGAGTTGCCAAGAGGTCCCTCGCCCCCAAGAAGCTGCCTGAGTGCTCCCTGCTCCGGCCCGTCATGACCACGCTCCTGTTCCAGCACGCCAAGACCCCGCGCTGCTCCTAGCTGCAGCGCATGAGGACCCGCAAGACCAAGCTCTTCGTCACCAAAGGCCTCCCGTGGCCACAGCAGGCTGTCGCGCCTTCACCACCGAGCTGCGCAGCGTCGCATGGCCCGACAAGTTCAAGACAGACCTGCCTCCTCGCTACGACGGCAGGGCCGACCCTGCGGAGTTCCTCCAGCTCTACAAGCTGGGCATCGAAGCCACCAACGGGGATGAGAAGGTCGTGGCAAACTGGTTTCCCATGGCACTCAAGGACGGGGCCCGCACCTGGCTCCTGAACCTGGCTCCCGGCACGATCTCCTCCTGGGACGAGATGCGCACCCGCTTCATCGCCAATTTCTGAGGTACTCGCGACCGGCCACCTGCCGTAAGAGACATGCGCCGCATCAAGCAGCAGCCAGGGGAGACCCTGCAGAAGTACATCCAGCGCTTCAACAACGCACGCCTCAAGATTCCCAAGGTGACCGAGGAGGCCATCATCTCAGCCTTCTCCGACGGTGTGCGTGACGTCAAGATGGAGGAGCTGGCGATGCATGAAGATCTGTGCACTTCCTTAGAGCTGTTCAACTTGGCGACCAAGTGCTCCATGGCTGAGGAAGGGCGTCTTTCCCTCCTCGAGCTGCCAGCCGCAGACCCAGAAGAGAAGAAATCCAATGCCAAGGACGTGAAGCGCAAGGGGGCTGCCGTGCTCGCGGCAGAACTAGACACCAAGCGGGGCAGAGATCAGCCCGAGTCTTTCAAGGGCAGCCGGTACTGTGTGTACCACGACCTCCACACCCACAACACCAACAAATGTCAAGAGCTCCGAGCCGTGCGAGAAGGGAGGATCGGCTGACACCCCGACCGCAAAGATCGAGGCTACGGCCGAGGAGGAGGAAGGAATGCAGGACGCTGGGAAGACCGCAGCCCTCGCCAAGGGTGGTGCGACCGACCTCGCGAGGATCGCTGGCAGGATCAGCTTCGCGAGGGAGACTGGAGAGATCAGCCTTGCGAGGATCGTCCGCAAGGAAACGCAGGCCCCCTCCTGTGCCGCTGCAGCCAAGGAGAAACGAGGACCATCATCAGGACGAGGGGGCTGGGGGCTTCCAGGAGCCGCGCGCGATCGCTTTCATCCTGGGCGGAGCTCAAGCCCCAGCCACTCAACGCATCTTCAAGCAGTTCGCCCGCGAAGTGAATGCAGTCCTCCCCAAGCTCGAAGCCACGCGCCCTCTCAGGTGGTCAGTGTGCGCCATCACGTTCAGTTTAGCCGATCAGCTCAAGTGCGCGGCCACAGCCGGAGTCCTCCCGATGCTTTTCTCCCCAATCATCAGCAACGTGCAAGTCACCAGGACCCTCATCGACGGCGGGGCAGGGCTCAATGTCCTGTCCGTAGAGACATTCAACAATCTCCAAGTGCCTTACAATCAGCTTCAGCTAACCAAGCCTTTCTCCGGAGTCACCGATGGCTCCACGGTTCCGATTGGGCAGGTCCGCCTCCCTGTCACCTTCGGGGCGCGCAACAACTATTGCACCGAGCTCATCGACTTCGATGTCGCCCACATTCGCCTTCCATACAATGTCATCCTCGGGTACCCAGCTCTCGCCAAGTTCATGGTCGTGACCCATCACGGCTACAACGTCCTCAAGATGCCAGGAAGCGGCAGAGTCATCACGGTGCCTTGTTAAGAAAGAGACGCAGTGTGCTCCCTGGAGCGAGCTTTTCAAGCCGCATCACTTGAAGACCCAGATCGCGGGAGCGGGAGGTTCCGTGAGATCGCTCCCAAGAAGAAGAAGACATCGCCAGGCCCGACCCCTCAGGAGGCAGGCCCCTCAGGGTCTGCGCCTGCACAGGGGTCACCTCCTTTTGTCGCATAGGAAGGCGCGCCTGGTGCCCTCCTCAAGCAAGGCTCGGGGGCTCCCACCTAGAGGGCCACCGACCTTGCTAAGTTCACGAGGGAGGCGCTTGGGCACCACTTGGAGGCGTGTTTCAAAGCATGTTTCCCTCAGGAAGGAGCAAGGCAAGGAGGGCCAAACCCTCAGGAGTTCGCCAGTCAGATCACGCAGGAGTTGCAGGAGTCAAGAGTCATGAGTGGCAGCCGCCGCTTACCCGCCGCAGCTCCCCATCTAGGCGAGGATGGCGGGCTGCGCGTCTGCATCAACATCCCAGGGCTCAACCGAGCTGCCTCTCAGGAGCGCTTCTGGCCCTCACGCGCGGGGCGCTGTGAAGTTCCACCACACAGCTACGTTTGCATGCCCTACGGCTTGCCGAACGCGGCCGCCACGTACCAGCGCCTCATGGAGAGCATCATGGAGGCTCAGGATGCCAGGCGTTCCGCAGTCCGGGCGGAGATGGAGATGGTCCATGAGGAGCCACCAGCGCCTCCGGAACCTCCCGAGGCTCCTGGGCCTGGGGGCTCGTAAAGACCGGCTTCCGCAGCCTACGACGTCTGCTACTTCAACACCCCTTTGTCTTCAACGCTATCAGGTGACATCCTTCGAGTTTTGTTTCCATCTAGGAGAGCCCCCAGGGCTGCATTATCCCCAGGCCGCGTGGGTCCGTCCCTGCGGCATGTATCCTTTTTTTTTTACTTTATGTTCCTAGCTTACTTTGTTTGGGGCGCCCCTCGGGCTGCATCATCCCCAAGTCGCTCGGGTCAGACCCAGCGGCATGTACCCCTCTTGCGTTTATTTTCGGGCCATGCGTTCGACCCATCATGCTTGTTATTTGATGCCTGTCCACGACACCTCTTCTTCCTTCATGTCGGCCGCTTGCACGTTAAAGGGGGGGGGTACTTGAGCATCGCGACTCATGGGCTCCTACTGGCTCTCCAGCCCTCACCCTCTGGCCTTGTCCACGGCATCGCGACCTGGCATACCAGCGACGGCTGAGACCCGCTCGAGGGCCGGGACCCGAGAACGTAGAGCATCGGCATCTAACCAAATTTGCAGGAACACATCACAAGTTAAGGCCCAGTGCCAGGCGCAACCCGCCTTGAGGTAGGGCCCCGTGAGTCCCACGCTGGCTCACGGGTGCCCAGATACACCTCGTTAGGCCCTACCATGCCAGCCACGTGTCAGGGTGGGGCTGTACACGCCTCGGGGGCTCCTCCCGGAGGGGAGCCCCCTCCCACGCACCAGTGGAAGCACCATGCTCCGCGCTGGCCGACGACACTGCCGAGGAGCAGCTATGCCCGTACACATACGGAAGCGCTATACTCCGCGCTGGTGATAAACAACTAAGGGTGGCCCCCATCCGCATCAACCTCAGGGAGCCCAGAGCTCAGTGTCTGGCCTCATCGCAACGCCTCCCCTCGGGAGTGCCGCGCGAGGGGCTGGGCACGGGGGCTGCGCCTAGGTCACGCCCAGACGCACGCCACCCAGCCAGGCCCCTCGGGCCTAGTTCGTCGCACGTCCCTCCCCGAGCGAAGCCAAGGTACGAAGGCCGTTTGAGCGTCAAGGGGGACTCCTGAGCATCGCGACTCAGGAGCCTAACTGGTCACGTAGCCCCTCACTCCTTAGTTCCGAAAGGCTAACGGCGGTTGAGGTATGCGCGGGGCTGGGCTCTGCAGACGTAGAACGGTAGATTCACCCACACATCTCACCTCCCTACTTGTTGTTCGTGCGCCAAGGGGGACTCCTGAGCATCGCGACTCAGGAGCCTAACTTGTCACGTAGCCCCTCACTCCTTGGTCCCGTCCTGGTTTCCGGTCGGGGCTAACGGCGGCTGAGGTAAGCGCGGGGCCGGGCTCTGCCGGCGTAGAACATAAGCAAGTAGGAAGGAAAAGCGCAAATCTCAAGGAATTCAAAAGCAAATATTACAGTCCATAACTGTTATCACAACACCAAACACAATTTTAAACGCCTCCCCGAGGCATGATGCATGTTGCAGGAGCTGAAAGCAGAACATGAGCCACAATAGAGTCATTTGTTGGTGGCGGAGCTGCGCGGAGCGGGTTCGCCTTGTGAAGCCGTAGGACCAGCAACGCCTCGCTTCGGCTTGGTGCTGAAGGCCCAGAACTTCGCCAGCAGAGCCTCCGCACGACCCTTCACAGCCTCAGTAGCGGCAAGCTCGCCGCTCGCTGGCTCCAGCAGGCTGTCGAGGTCGATGTCGGGATCGCGAAGGTACACGTGGGTAAGGACCCGCATCAGTGCTGCAGGAGATAGGGCATGCGCCTCGGCCTCAGCCGTAGGGCCAAGGCCAAGGGTGACATCTTCAAGGGCACGGATCAAGAAGGGGAGCAGCTTGGCGGGGCCATCCTCGGCGCTGGCCAGCGGGCTTTCTAGGCCGCTGTCGTAAAGCGACCTCAGCAAGGTGCGAGCCTTCACCTCCATCTCCGTGAAGGCCTCGCGGTCCTCGGCGAGGACCCGCGCCTTGCCGTCCAGCTCGACCTTCCTCGCTTCCCACTCCTGCTCCTGTGCGCCCAGGCGGTCACGGCGCTTGTTAAGCTTGGCGTCTCGGTCCTTGACAGCCGCCTTGCGAGCCTTCATGTCTTCCTCCTTCTCTTGGCGAATGCGGACCTCCTTGGCAAGCTGGTCCCGCAGGCCCTGCAGCTCGCTCTCCAGCGCCTTGCAGCGACCTGGGGCATCGGCCACCTCCCCCAAGGCGGCGTCGCGAGCAGCCTTCGCCCCAAGGATGGCCTGCTTCTCCTCGTCGCAAGCCGTCGAGGTCTGAACCAGCGCCGCTCGAATCGAAGCGTCAGAACGAATCCAGCCAGAAGCCAACTCCAAGCGCCCGACCAGCAAGCGAGGGTCGGCGCCCAGAAGATCTTGCTGCAGCCGGTCTAGTTCAGCAGTAGCACGATCCAGGACAGTGGGAGGAGTCGGAGAGACAACAGTTGGTGGAGTAGGAGGAGAGGACGGCAACGTAACCACAGTATCCTGAGGCGGGACCTGCTGCGTCCCAACAGCTGTGGCGGTGGCATCAGACAAGGATACCTCAGGAGTCGCTTGGGCCATGGGGGCTGAGCTCGCCCCAGCTAGCTCCACCAGGCCTCGCAAGGACGACCGGGCAGGAGAGGCCCGTGCCTTGAAGTCACCTTCTTTCGCGGGCAGAGGCGCTGCCCCAGACGGAACCTCAGGAGCCCCCTTCAGCTTCTTTGCCGCAGGCGCTAGCCTAGCCAAGAGATACAGACATCAAGCCTCAGCGACAAAACAGGGAATAAAACAAGAATCAAGCACTTACTGGTCATTGCTCGCGAGCTCGAGCAACCTCCGACCATACTTGAAGCCCGAGAGCCGGCTGCAAGGATCAGCCTCGAGAGGCTCGGGAGCAGGAGGCGCGTCTGCGGATTGCCTCGGAGCCGGGGCAGACCAGCGGGGGATCAGCCCAGTCCTGTCCTTCTTCAGGATCGGGGGCAAGCTCTCGCCGCCCCGCTCGTCGCCATCCTCGTCATTGCTCGGCAAGAGGCGGAGAGCACAGGACCTGCGCCGGGGGAGGGGAGCTCTCGACTCCCCGTCGGTAGCCTTGGAGTCAGGCCCTTCTTCCCGCTCCTCTTCTTCCTCCTCTTCGCTGGAGTCGCTAGAGGACACGTTCACCGTCGCCAGGGCCGCTGGGTCCTCGGGAACCTCCATGGGCACGGGCCCGTCCCCACTGAAGACGGGCATGGAGTCCACCGCCTGCTCCCAATCATCTCGAAGGAACAAGGGTACAGGGGCACCCTCCAGCCTTGCCACGTCTCCCCCGACCAAAGATTGGAGGATCGCGGCCAGATCTTCATCGGCCAAGACTGCGGGGCTCGGGCGGGGCCTCCACAGCGGAAGCGAGTACTGACGAAGCGGGGCCACCTGGTGCTCCAGGAACTCCCTCAGGAGCGACGCACCGGTCAGCTTCGCCGCCGCCATGTTGCCCGGCCTAAGATCCGCGTCCATCCTCTCCAGCACCGGCTTCGCGCGGGGGTCCGCGAGTTCCACGCGAGACCAATCATCGGAGCTCGTGGGGTGCTCCGTGGGCAGAATTAGCCGAGGGTGGATGCGCCCAGCATCTACCATGACCCACTTGCTCCTGAAGCCGTCAATCCTCTTCACATGCTTCGAGATGGCGTTGGAGCCGCCATACGCGACAAAGCTCGCGCACGCGGAGATGGGACCACGAGAGGTCTGGAGGGAGAAGTAGTGGCGCAGCAAGGCCACTGAGGGCTGCACCCCGACGTGAGCCTCACAATAGTAGACGAAGATCGCCAGAAGAAGAACAGAGTTGGGGTGGAGGTGCAGAGCTTGCAGTTTGTAATGGAGGAGGACAGAGAAGAAAAACTCAGAAAAATGAGGCACCAGACCGGCAGCAATGGTGCTTACGAAGAGCGGATAGAAGGTGCTCCCTTGGCCCTCAGGAAGGGAGGAGCCGGCCTTGAACACCTCTGCCCCGTCGATGCCTTGCGCCGCCACCATCCGGCGCACCCGGGCAAGGCTCGTCTCCGACACGTTCGGCGAGTCCAAGGCGGGTGAGTACCTAGCTACGACCGGGGTCTAGTGAGGCGCCATGCCTTGCTAGGGCACGCGGTCGAAGTAGATCTGAAGATTTCAGAGGCAGGAAGGAAGGGCGCAAGAAAGGGGATCTGGGCAATGACCGGAGGAAGCAAGGGAAGCAAAGCCTAGGCAGACGCCGCTCTTTTGACGATTTACGCAGTTGCTAAGGCACCCACGACCAACCAACCGCCATGTGGCACCCGAGGCCACAGGCTGTTAGGGCCCACGGCACTTCGCACTTGCCCCTTCGCCTCTCTGCTCAGCCAAATCCGGGCGCGCCTTGGGCCCAGGGGCTACTGTCGGTGTTCCGGGAACGGGGGTCCCAAGACTTGCCTGCCTGTGGCCTGCGGCGTGGCTCAAGGGGCGGCCCAGCACGACCCATCTTCATCAGCACGAGCTCAAGACCCTCGCGAGGGGCCAAGCCTTGTGGGGTGGATGACAGGGAGCTTCCTCAGGCATGGCCTCGTCAGGCTGGCTCGCGAGGAGGCGAAGAGATCAAGGCGGGGTACCTCACGAGGTGCCCATGACGCAAGCCATGACGACCAAGGGAGCCAGGCGGGCGCCAGCCCGCGCAGTGTCCTCATTTCCTCTTTGGTGCAAAGGGAGCAAGCGCAGGCGAGAGCATCAAGCAAAGGCATCCATTTCGGTGCAACAAGACCAAGACCGACGCAACGGCAGGAAGGAAGTCATTGTGGAGCCCAAGCCGGCGTCACCACCAGAGCCTTTGACAGGCAAGGACCAACTTTAGTCAGGAGAAGTGTACTAGATGTTCCCCTTCGAAATGGCCAATTGTTGGTGCCCTTCCCGCTCAATATTTGGGAAGAGGCCCAGGGCATTTGCCTATAAATAGGACTAGCCACCCACAAGGTAGAAAAAAAGGATCGGTAAACCAGCAGAAAGAGCGACTGAACTCCCCCTAGCAGTTCATCGCACCAGCCAAGAACAGACCCTCACGAGGCTGTTCTTCCTTGTATTGTTCATCATCAGCCCAAGAGGCAATCCACCACACCACAAACTAGAGTAGGGTATTACACCACAATGGTGGCCCGAACTAGTATAAACCCTGTGTCTCTTGTGTTGTTCCTTTCATAGCTTAGATCCTAGCAAGGCGGCGAGGTGCAGGTAGGTAGAGGGCGAGATCTCCGCACGCACCCCAGTGTTCGAACCTAGAGGGTCTGCCGGAACCCGAAATCCGACAACCCTCTCCGGCTCTTCCAATGGGAAAGAGCCCATAGGCTCTTCCAAGGGGAAAGAGCCCGTCTGCGACATTAGGGAGGGCACCCTATAGCCGTGCTCTTCTAAGGGGAAGGAGCCCATCTGCGACAACATGGAACGCATCCAGGGTTCGAGCTCTTCCCACAGGAATGAGCCCATCTGTGATAAGTGAGGAAACCCATGATTTGTTTTGCCATGCCTCTTCACAGGGGGAAACCCATGATTTGTTTTGTCAAGTCCCTTTTGTAGTGTAGTGAGAATATGTCCAGTTTTAATTGCTATATCTGGTTGTTTGCAGTATGCCTTGTTTATTTTAGTTGTTCACAATGCGATGCTCTGTATGTGCAATTATTTACTGTGTAGTACATTTCATCAATCCAGTTTTAACAATAGGAATGCATATATTTGCTTTCTATTAAGCCTGTTATAGCTAGCATATGCCTCTTCTAAAGTTTTTTTGATCGTTCTGTTGCTTGTAGTTAGCATATGTCCAGTTTCAAATGCTATCTTTGATTGTTCGTAGTATGCCTTGTTTATTCCACTTATTCACAAAGTGATGTTCCATATGTGCAAGTATGAACTGTGCAGTTCAATTTCATCAGTACCAGTTTCAATAATACCACTATGGCCCTGTTTGTTTCGGATTCTGGGACCAGATTCAACTTTGCCAGTGAAGCCGAATCTGGAATCCGAAACAAATAGCTATTTGGAATCAGCTTTGCCTGTGAAGCTGAATCTGGATTTGGGTCATTTTTAGTGCAATTTTTTGAAGCACCTCAAAGTGTATTTCGGTGGTGAAGCTGATTCGCAGAAACAGCTTTGCCACCAAAGCGAATCCATAAGTGATTAAAATCCAAGCGAAGCTGAAACAAACAGGGCATGAATGACTACATTTGGTTGCTGCATCTTGTAGTTAAACACGCCTTTCCATTTTTATTTAACAATAACCAGTGTACATAGACCGGCACAATACCAGTTTGAATGACTATGTTTGCTTGTTGTTAAATGTTAGGCCTGTTGTAGTTAACACACCTTTCCACTTGTTTTGCTTTACTAGCATGCTTAAACCTGCACACTGAAGCTATCCTTTGGAGATTATTTTGTCTGCCATGGATAATTTTGTTTGATGTTTAGCCTATTGTTCTTAACATGCTTCTCGATGTACCTACACAGGATAATTTTGGGAACGACTGCTATTTTCCATCGAGCTTAGTTTCATCCCATGGCTTATATATGCTCACTGTTCAGGATATCGGTAGCTGGTACCATATAGGCCGAGGGCTGATAAGGGACTAATTGGTGAATCATACTTTTAACTGAATATATCTGCAACCCATTTGTCGTTAGGTTAACTAGGGCCATATGTAATATATCCGAGGCTACATAGCAACATGCTGTCACATCCCTACCTTCTGGCAATGCCTAGTGCTACCTTTTGGTGATGCATCATGTTTACTTTTCACAGGAAATTGAAATGGGGATTGTCCAAACCCTAGCATCAAAGGAATTCACTAGGTTCAACTAAAATTTTCTCATTGATTCCAAATGGCTTTTAAAAATGTTCATCATTTCTGGATAATGTTGGAAACAATAACCAGAGGTGTTGCACATTTTTCCATGACATATTTGGGCTCTGAATTAAATCATATAGTATTTGAATTAGGGCATTTAAATGCTAGTAAATATTTTAAATGTCCAAATAATCCTAAATTGAAATGTCCCACGTTGGATATATTCTATATAGTGGGCATGTGCAGTTTGGTGATTTTTTAAAGGGTCTAGGTATTTTTAGAAAAGCCCTAAAGATTACAGAAAAATAGAAAACTGAAACAGATTAAAAGAGAGAGATAGAGAAGCCCACCTGGCCTCACCTGTGCTGGCCCAGCCCACCTGGCCTGGTGCCAGTCATCCCCAACCTCTGCCAGTAGGCAGAGGAGGGACCACACGGTGCGCGCGCGGGCGCCACGCCACCAGGCTGCCTGTCTGCGTCGCCTGGCCACCGCGACGCCTCACGCCTTCTCCTCGGTGCCGCCTCGATGCCCTGGAACCCCCTCGCGCTCTCCCTCACTCCCCCTCCTCTGTTTCTCTCTTCCATGAAACACCCGAGCGGAGCCCGTCGCCGCTGTTCTTTGCCGCCGTGGCCACAGCCACTGCCCTGCCTCGTAGACGCGGCAGGAAGCTCCGCCCCATCCCCCTCTTCCGTCTCACCAAGCCGCACGGCGTCGGAAGCCTCCGGACGCCGCTAGCTCCGCTATTCCCCTCCTCGGCCACCGAAGACCGCCACCGTCGATTCACCGCCTCCGCCGCATCCATGAGCTCGCTGAAGACCGTCCTCGCCCCGCTGTGAGCTCCGCCATCTTTTCCCCCTCTTCCCGTGCTCTACCTCCCTCTCTAGCCGCCATTCGCAACGAGCCCGAGAGCTCTTCGCCGCCGGCCATGTCACCGCCGTGGCTACGGCTGCTGAAGCTCGCAGTAGATCACATCACTGTACTCAATGCCTCCCCACGAGCCCGTAGCACGCCCCAGCTCACCTTCCCGTGCCCCCTAGCTCTCGGTCGCGTCTCGCCCGAACTCCGGCCGCCGCCGAGGTCGATGCCGTGCTCGACTCCGCCCACCCCTGCCGCTAACTCCGGTCCAGTTGGATGCGTAAGAGCACCAGCAACGCGTAGAGCCCCTCAGCCGCCGATATGGTCGCCAGAGGAGCATTTCCGACGCCCTCCGCTGTCGATGGCGTCGCCGGCGACGAGCCGCGGGTCAACTCTGGCGAGTTTGACCCGGGTTTGACCGCACTTCGACCCGCTCTATCTCACTGACGTGTGGGCCAGGCACTGCTTATTTAGGTGTTAGATTAGTTAACACTAATTAATTTAGTTAATTAATTAAGCCACTGACATGTGGGCCCAGCCCTGCTGACATTTAGTTAGGATTAGCTTAATTCTAACTAACTCAGTTAACTAACTAAGTAACTGACCAGTGGGTCCCACTGGTCAGGTTTGACCTGGACCGGCCCTGTTGACTGCTGACATCATAGTGACATCACCCTGATGCAGTAAAGCATTTTCTGGATTTAAATTTATTCAAGAAATTCCAGAAAAAGATCTAAACTTCTAAAATTCATAGAAATTCAACCTTAACTCCAAATTAAATAATTTATATATGAAAAATGATCAGAAAAATCCAATCTACCAATCTGTACCATTTTCATGCATGATAGAACAACTTATGGCTGCTGTTTAGGCCAAATATTATAATGGCATTTAAACCTTCACTTATGGAGTTTGAATTTGAACCTAGGGTTCAAACCAACTTCATTTAACCTACTGCTAGATGCATTAGCTCAAACCACAGCATATTGCCATGTCATGATCATGCATCATATTATGCATTGCATTGATTGTGTTTCTTCTTTGTTTGTCGGTGTTTGTCCCCTCTCAGTAGACGTGTACCGACGATGTGATCGATGACACCGATGAAGAACTATACTATCTTCAGAAGTGCCAGGCAAGCAAAACGCCCTTGTTCATTTCGATACAATCCTACACTCTCGCTCCTGCTCTATTTTACTGCATTAGGACAACAACGATTCATCTGTTACTTGCTGCGGTAGCTGAACCCTTTATCCTCTGCATGACCTGTCATTGCCACAGTAAATAGATGAAACCCACTAGCATGAGTAGGAATTGTTTGAGCCCTGTTGTGCCTACTCATTCATGCTTGATTGTCATGCCTGCTACTGCTTAGAGTTGAGTTAGGTCTGATTCATCAGGGATGAATCAGAGGTGTGTGAACATGTCCTACTGTGTGTGAGCTAAGTGTGTGAACACGATTTGGTAAAGGTAGCGGTGAGAGGCCATGTAGGAGTACATGGTGGGTTGTCTCATTGAAGCCGTCCTCAGGAACTGAGTTCTGTGTTTGTGATCAATGAAACAACTACTACCATGCATTGGGCCCTGAAATATGACCCCGCTCGACTTCTTAATCACCCTTGTCCTCTGTCCAGGAGTTGCAAGTAGTTTCTGGTGTTTGTAGTATGCTAGAGGCTGTGCGTAGCGCTGACCGGAGGGGTGGGCTGTGATGCGGTAGGCACGTGGCCGGGTATACCGGGCACCCGTTTGGTGTCGCGGAACCCTGTACACATCGTTCGGGGCCGTATGTGGAAACCTCGGCCGGACTCCCTGCGGATGGAACCTGAATAGGCGATAAACCTGGACTAGAGACTTGAGTGTTTAGGTAGGTCGTGGTCTACACCCACATCGGCTTTCGCTTGAAGTCTGCCGAGCACATGTCATGTGCAGACGCTAAGTGGTGGAAACATGTATGAAGAAGTACACCCCTGCAGGGTTAACATCATCTATTCGAATAGCCGTGTCCACGGTAAAGGACTTCTGGGTTGCCTATAATAGTTCATAGACAAGTGAAAGTGGATACTCTAAAATACGCAAGATAAGCGTGAGTGCTATGGATGGTGTTCTCATAGGGAGACGGAAGCGGATCCATAGTGGTGTATTGATATGGTGAATATGTGGACTCGTGTGTGCCACCTCAAAAGAGTTACTTGCAGTCATAGTTCAGGATAGCCACCGAGTCAAAGCTGGCTTGCTGCAGTTAAACCCCACCATCCCCTCTATTGATAATGATGCATATGTAGATAGTTCTGATGTAAGTCTTGCTGGGTACATTTGTACTCACGTTTGCCTATTTTATGTTTTTTTGCAGAGACTTTAGTCTCACTAGTAGTTCTGTCTGGACTTCGACGTTTAGCTTGTTACCTCAGCTACGATCTTGTGCCCCCGGCAAAATCTAGTAGACAGTCAGGCTTCTCAGCCTTTTTCATTTATAGATGTCTGTACTCAGACATGTTAAGCTTCCGCGTGTGCTTTGACTTGTATGCTCTGAATGTTGGGTCATGAGACCCATGTTTGTAATATCTCGCTCTTTGGAGCCTGTTGAATAAAATACTTGAGTTGTAGAGTCATGTTGTATTTGCACATATCGAACATATTGTGTGTATGTTATTGAAATGCTTGGTATGTGTGGGATATGACTATCTAGTTGTTTATCCTTAGTAGCCTCTCTTACTGGGAAATGTCTCCTAGTGCTTCCACTGAGCCATGGTAGCTTGCTACTGCTTCGGAACACTTAGGCTGGCCACCATGTGTCCTTCTTCGTTCCTGTGTCTGTCCCCTCGGGGAAATGTCACGCGATGAATACCGGAGTCCTGTTAGCCCGCTACAGCCCGGTTCACCGTAGTCCTGCTAGCCCAGTGCTATAGCCTGGATTCACTCGCTGATGACTGACACGTTCGATGTTGGGTCATGGATGCCTGTCCCTGTAAGTTTGTGCCACTTTGGGTTTACGACTAGCCATGTCAGCCCGGGCTCCTTATCATATGGATGCTAGCGACACTATCATATACGTGTGCCAAAAGGTGCAAACGGTCCCGGACAAAGGTAAGGCGACACCCGTGGGAATACCGTGCGTGAGGCCGCAAAGTGATATGAGGTGTTACATGCTAGGTCGATGTGGCATTGAGTCGGGGTCCTGACACATGCACTGTACTTAATGTCTACATATGCAATCCTAGGTTACATAGCAACAAGGAAGAGTGTTACCTTAATGTTCTGATGATGTCTAGATAAACGTAGAAGAGCAGCAGCAGCAAAATAACAACACTTCCCTGTTTGGATACTCAACTTAGCTAGAGGTTAGAGTTAGTTTCTAGCTCATGACTAACCCTGAACTAACTCCGTCCAAAGAGGTGTTTGGATGACAGGGTTAGATACTTAGATTGACAATAAATGCACTAGGAGAACTAGCTCCAATTAACACCTCTTGGGTTGGATAGTTTTTTTGGGTGGGTTATAGATGCAACTAGCTCAAACTAGCCCTCGTGTTTAGATATACTTTAGGGCTATTTGAGCCCGAACTAGCTCAAACTAACTCTAACCCATATATACAACAACAGTTAATCATCCGATAATTTGTAAGAATGCAATAAACTCCTTCCGGCCCATAATATAAGATGTTAATTCATCTAATATGTGAGTATATTGGATGTTATAAGATATTATAAAAGAGTGTTGTACTACATCATTGTGCAATTGGTGTTTAGCTTCTAATATTAACTTGGTGCTTTTAGATACATATGTCATTGGTAAAGATCCGCGCTTCGACCCTTTCTGCGTATGGGGAAATGAGATATCGATGAACCAGCATCAAGTGAGGAAGTTGATAAAGATTGTTAGTAAAATGGGTCAAAAGGTGGCAATTAAACTATTTGTTTACACTTTATCCAATACAACAATGAACTGCAGGATGGTCAGTAAGAACTCTGCAGCCTTCTTTTTACTGCCCATAATGAGTTGTGTTAGATGACAATGTCTGAATCTTTTTTCCTTTGTAGTGGTTCCCAAAGCAGTTTACTAAAGATTACCTCTCAAACTACATGATTGGTGGGCA
Organism: Triticum dicoccoides; assembly: GCF_002162155.2. NCBI lineage: Eukaryota > Viridiplantae > Streptophyta > Magnoliopsida > Poales > Poaceae > Triticum > Triticum dicoccoides. Next base: position 488,477,420 of record NC_041383.1, on the reverse strand, counting down.
TGCAAAGGTTAAAGTATTTCTACCAGAACACAATGATTATCTAGATGTTTTCATGAAGACCGTGAAGGATGGGCGGTCGGCCATCACAAGGGGTTGGACTAGAGTCGTGCGTGCCTTCTCCATGGAGGAGGGCACAATATGGGCATTCCACTTCACCTTGTTCAGCAACCAGAATGTATTTTGCCTCTTTCTTTACCGTTTTTAATAGTACAAGTATACAACTGCGGTTCATCATTCTTTATTTGGTTCTTATGTAATTCTTGATGTGTACCTATGAATCTAATAATGCATTGGTTGTCTGAACCTGATGGATATTGAAAGTGATGTATTCGACTAGAGGGGGGGGTGAATAGGCGATTTTTATGAAAGTCTTCAAAACATGGGTGCTTTTAAGACAAACAATAGAAATGAATCTATTGATATGCAGCGGAAGGTAGACTACACTAGACAAGCCATAGTCAAGTAAGCAATGTAGTGAAAGCACGAAGACTATCAGCAGCTAGGTAGTATGGATCAGGATGGAAGATAGTTTGAAGCCAAACAGTAAACAATCTTCACACAATGAAGTCAATTAGATCAGGCAAATTGGCAAAGACTTCACAAAGACAAACTGTAAGTAAAGAGAGAGAGGAAGGATAGAACCAGTTGCTCGGAGAGGACAAGGGATTTGTTGGACCTGTTCCAGTTGCTGTGACAACTATACGTCTGGTTAGGGAGGCTGAGATTCAACTCAGAAGACTGCGTCTTCACCTTATTCCCCTTGAGCTAAGAACACTTAGTCCTCGCCCAATCACTCTAGTAAGTCTTCAAGGGAGACTTCCAAACCTTCACATACTTCGTTCACCGGCAATCAACAATGACTCTTGGATGCTCAGAACGCGACGCCTAACCGGCTGGAGGATTCACAGTCCTCAAGTGTAATAAGTCTTCAGATCACGCGGACAGATAGACTTCAGTGATGCCTAACACTCTTTGGCTCTGGGTGTTTTGGGCTTTGTCCTTGCAAATTACTCTCTCAAAGGCTTCGGAGGTGGGTTGCTCTCAAACGACAAAAGCCATGCACTAAATCTGAGCGGCCACCAATTTATGGTGTAGGGGGTGGGCTATTTATAGCCAGGAGGCAACCCGGCCTGATTTGTCCAAAATGACCCTGGGTCACTAAGGAACTGACACGTGTCCAACGGTCAGATTTCAAACACACGCGGCAACTTGACTTGGGCTACAAGTAAAGCTGACTCATCCAGCTCTGGATAAGATTTGCTCTTAGTGTCTTTGCTCGAAGACATAGGATTTGGTTGAGCATCACTTTAGTCACTCTGACTTTGTTCACTTGGACCCCACTTAACAATGTGGTGGTTCCTATGACTCAACAAAGAAGAAAAGGAACTACAAAACAACTATGTCTTCGCACTCCATAGTCTTCATGTGATGTCTTCTCTGGTCATAGTCTTCAATTTGAATATCTTCACAGACCACCATTGTCTTCAATGTCTTCCCACATTTTTAGGGGTCATCTCTGGTAGGTAAACCGAATCAATATGGGACTACTACCTGTGTTATCCTACAATTCTCACAAATACATTAGTCCCTCAACCAAGTTTGTCGTCAATACTCAAAAACCAACTAGGGGTGCCACTAGATGCACTTACAATCTCCCCCTTTTTGGTGATTGATGACGAACTGGTTGAAGTTTTCAACAGGGATAAAAGTATGTGAAAGTTTAGTGTTGTGAGTATTTTCTTCATACATATGACGAGGCTCCCCCTGAAGATGTGCATATAAATGATTTGCTTTGGAAAGCAAACACACATGGCAGGTTTTGCTTTGTGGAGGCCATCTTCAAAGTGTGAAGACAATACATTATGCATATAGGTAGATAATGAAGATAATGATATGCATAATGGAAAATGGACATCTGCAGAATGACTTCATGCGGATTTTACCATCGCATCACAGAATAGCAGAAAAAGTAGCAGACGACCATCGAGTTTAAGTGTTACAACTCAAAGAACCGAATGTATCAAAAGACGAGAGTTGTAAAAACTTGGCAAAATAATGCAACCACCCATAAGGACCCGCTTGAAGACTATCAACTCATATGCTTCTCCCCCTTTTGTCAGTAATGACCAAAAAGGTTTGAAGACATAGAGCATCTACTCGTTCCCAGAAGGAGCAGATGGTGGAGCAGGGTCGACGTTGGAGTTTGGTGGTGCAGAAGGGCCTGATGTAGTGTAGCCGTGGTCGGTGAAGTGGCGTCGTCTTCTTCATCAACGACATTCGTAACAACAGTTGCAGCCGAAGATGAATACTCAGAATATTCAAGTGAGGGAGTGCAGCGCCAGCTTGCATTTGGTGGAGGCCTAGAATCAAACTTGAAGCTTTCTGTGAAGCCATCTGTGCGAAGATCATCTTCAGAACACAGCAGAGTGAGGCTCTTCCAGGACCGTTGCGCATTCTCATGGGCAACAAATGAGTTCTTGGTGGCCATATTGCGAATGCAATTGACATCCACCAAGAGACTATGTATCTGACGCTTCAGCCAGTCGTGGTGCTTGTCCTGCTTCTGATGTAAGGCCACAAGCAGCTCTTAGTCATTGAGTACACGAGAACGCTTCCGAGGCCTTTGAGCAATTGTACTGGTAGTGGCTTCAGTATTTGCTCTATGAGGCATACGCACATTCCAGCCAGAGGATAGGCAGGAATAGTAGCATTTGGTACATGAACTCCTTCTATTGGCTGAGTTAAGCTTTGATGATCAACATTATGAAGATATAGTGTCTCCTTGGCAGGCTCGGGGTAGATGGCTTCAACTGACAGATCAACCTCAGGCAGAAAGACAAGATGTTTGCATGCTGAAGGCTGATAGTTGATAGAAGAATTGAGTTTGATTAGGTGCATTACCCATGGAGCATAAAACTTCAGGCCAAACAGATCAATCCCAGATGTAGCAAGTTGTCTGATGAAGAAATCCTGGGAGTTGAATCTGATGCCGTTGACAATATAGAATACCAAAGTCTTCATAGTGCCTTCAAGTTTGGCTTCAAAAGAGTGTCCCTTGATTGGCCATAGAGTACGCCTCAGTATATGATAGACTATGCGGGGCAAGTACTCGAGGTCCTAGACAAAGAATTCCTTGGGATATTCTGCATCTTGAGGCAATGGCTTCATCATGATGATCATCTAACTCATATTGGGTTCAGGCCTCTGAAAAATGCACTACAGCTCTTCTCTGTGAAACTGATAACCAGGCTCATACAATTCACCAGGAGTGGGCAAGGAGGTAAGCTCGATGATGTCTTGAGCTTTGGCTTCATGGTGCACATCTCCTATCATCCACTCGTGGATCCATGTCTTGGATCCCTGTTGTAGCCACGAATGTGAAGAGTAGCATAGAACTGCAGCAGAAGCTCTTCATTCCAGTGCTCTTTGGCAGTGACAAATTGCAGAAGACCAGCATCCCGAAAGCAGTCCAGAGCTTCTTCAAGACAGGGGAGGCCAGCAATAGCTTCACAATCAAGACACATGTGAGGAAAGATCTCTCTTGATTGTAGAGGACACATGAGTAATAGCTGCATTGTTGATGGCTCCAGAAGCAATCTGAAGAGATCTTTATCTTCGAGTATGGGTTCTTGTCCTTGTTAAAGAAAGTATTGTGTGCTCTGAAGCTGTTGACACTAAAAGATCCTGGTGATGTAGCAGCACCTGGAAGCCTTGGCAGCCTGGGCTTAGGCTTCTGAACTTGTGGTCGCTGCTCCACATGATAATCATATTGGGGTCTGGAAGCAGTGGGAGGAACCAAGATTGGCCAGCGAACTATGACCAGCTCCCCATCACGATTGAAGGCCCTTTCCATAGTGTGAGGCCTTGGGGGAGGAACAGCACCGTCGGTGGGGACCGGCGTCACTGAAGCTTCAGGATTCACATTAGCTTCACGCAAAACATTAGCTTCAGGCTCCACAAGATCTTCAGCCAAGACAAGGTCATTGGCTTCAGCAGTGTGTGTGACAGCCTCATTGTTATCAACCTCCATTTGGTCAACGACCGGAGGATCTTGCACAATCACATTCTCCTTGAGAATGACTTGATCTGGGCAGGGGGTGTGGAAACTCTCTCTTCTCTTCTTTCTTCTTCTTCATCGGCTGATGTAGCCGGAATGTCTTTAGCAGCTTTGGCTTCAGACACTGGAACCGGCATAGAAGGATTCTCTTCAGGGAACACTTGAAGTGCCACTGAGCTGGATTGTTGTGAATCTTCTTCTGGGATGGTTGACATGGAGACAGATGGTCTGAGACTTCTGCAAAGCCGTTGAAACACGGGCGACGCCTTTGGTGATGGTGTGGTCTCCATGTAGTTGTCGTCATTCAACACTTGATTGGTAACTGGTGCTGGTGGAGTACGAGATGTTTCATCATGAACTGGGGTTTCTTCTTGAGGGTGCCCAGCCCAGGAATCATCTTGAGCGATTGGTGTCAAAGGACGGCCAATGCTAACATATTCACTGCTCGTTGGGGCAGGCGATGATACCAAGTGGTGCTCGACTTGAGGAAGGACTTCATCATCATCAACATTGTCTTCATGACCAATGTCTTCAGCTGTGTTGGGGTCAACAGCTGGAATTTGTTCTTCTACTTGAGCCTCTGTGGAAGCAGGCTGGTGGAGCACAACACGTCATTCTTGATTTGTGACAGCAGGAGGAGCAACTGAGATGGGTTCAACAATGAGTGGCTGAGAGGCCGTAGCATGCTCTTTCCTTGAAGACTTAGTTTCCTTAGTCTTAAACTTCTTCTTGGAAGGGGCATCATCAGATACGTCCTTGTGCTTGTGCTTCTTGGCTTCAGCTTCAGCTGCCCTTGTTTTTGTTCAGCTCTGAAGCCGCTAAGGGGACCTTAGGCTTTGAGCCTGTCATGCTGGCAGGGAAGACAATGCGAGGTTCTTCCTACCTTGGTGAAGTTTGGGTCTCAGCAGGCTTCTTCTGTTTGGCAGCCATCCTGGGATTGATGCCAGCGCGCTAAAGAGCTTTCCGCTTCTCAGCTTCATTGTGAGCTTGAACGCACTTCTGAGCGAAATACTTCATGCGCTCTCGTGAGCCTTTAGCTTTAGTATGCTTCTTATGGAACTCCTCCTTGAAGTCATGCAACATCTTCTTGAAGATTTGAACATCTGCCATGCTGAGCTTGGCCATATTCTTCTTGAAGTGAGCCTTCTCATAATCATTATTGTTTTTCAGCTCAACAATCTTCTGAGCCAAGGCCAATTCACCAGCAATGGCTGCATGGAAGGTGACGCTGATGTCCACAGGGAGCTGAAGATCATCAATATTGATGTCCTGGTTATCGAACCACTCATGGATGAAGTTATTTAGAATATCAACATCAAAGAGGGGCAGATCATTGAAGATTTCTACCTCTTGCTTGCTCTCGATAAGCATTTCCAGAGCATCATCACCAAGATCTTCATCACTGGACAGATCAATGGCTTCATCTTCGTTGCGCAGAATAGCAAACGGAGTCAGGGGTTGCCCAATAGCCTTCTTGGGCAATGGCGTCTTGATCCTCTTGGACACGCGAGATAAGTCTTCAGACTACACACTAGATTCAGGCGGTGCAGTCTTTAGATTCTTCCTTGTTGAAGCTTTTGGTGAAGAAGATGGCTTTGAAGCTTTTGCCTTCTTCTGCTTCTTCTCCTTTGGAGGTGAGGGAGCATCTTCAGAATCAGCTTCTCCAGCAGATTGATCCACTACTGCTCTCTGAGCAGCAATGTGAGACAGAAGCCCATCAAACTTGGCGAACGGGCCAATTCTATTCTCATTAGCTTCACGTGTCCCATCTAATCTTGGAGCGGAGGGGCCAGGGTTGAAGTTGAGGCCAAACTCCTTGTGGTTCTTTGCAACTAAATCTTTAGCAAACTGATAGTTGCGCCTGAACAGATTGTCGTCATGACACCATAACAGAGAAGATGGGTTGGTGGCTTCAGGCTGTGGTCCTCTGACCATGCAAGGATAGAATTTCCGCTCAATGGCTTCAGCCTTGCTCTTCGGCACCAAGCCTCGGTATAGACAGTCACCCCATGGCCGCTTGATGGCGTTCTTTTCAGCATATTTAGGCGCAACGAACCTGTACTTGAACCATTCCTTAGCCCAATATCTTTGGATCCACTAAATCCGGTTCTTGCGCTGGTTGTAGTTTTCTTCTAGATCTGACTTGTACAAGTCATACAGATCAGGAGGAAAATCGAGTGCAGTGTTGCCACGGTGTTGCCTGCCACCCTTGCGTGCAGACTTCTTTGAAGCCATAATATTCAGACTGATTGGCTTCAACACAGTGAATGGCTTCCATCTGTTGGTCAGACAAGAACTGGCTTTAGGTGATTCAATGTGACGTTGTAAGTATTCTGGAAATGAAAGCAGACTATGAGAACCAAGGGATTCTCCCACGGACATGTACTTGTGACAGCATTAGAGATGCAAGGGAAGGGGAAGAGGTCATATGCATTCTTAGAAGATTTTGAAGATAAATCAGTTTAGAAGACATTGACCTCATAGTGCAAAGACATTCACTTATTTGGAGAGAGTTGGTTCCAGATTTGTATGAATCCATGAATAAGTACAAGTGAGGAATCTAACTAGTTATGAAGCATAAGTGAATATACTTGGCATGGTATGAGATGCAGAAGAAGATACATCCAGATTTGGAAGTGAAGAACCCACTTTTTGTTGAAGTGGACGGATTTGACGGATCAAAAGGCAGTGAAAAGTAAGATTTAATTACTGCTGACTAACTGCTAGACGAGGTTGGAAGAGAGGCCAAGCAGTTCAATCTCCCGTGGCCTAACTTGGCGGCGGAAGACACCTATGGTGGCGGCGGAGAGGACGAGGTCCGCGGCCGGCATGAGGACGGCATCAAAGGAGTCGCGGCAGCTAAGCGCTTCATCTCCAGCGTCGACGCGAGCTAGCAGAGGTGCTAGGGTTTGTGCGAGGTGGCGAGGTGGAAGAACATATATTGACCGCACGGGTGAGTATTTATAAGAAGGAGGAGGGCGGTGCAGCGCAATTACATAGGTGCCCCTAGCGGTTCACATCTGAGAGACACGTGGCATGCATGCAACTCATTTAAAGTTGTTCCATGTTCCCACGCACGCCTGGATTGTCGGGTGGTTGTTCTGGCTTCTCCAATTTTTAGGCAATAAGGATACAACATTAAAATAGATTTAAATGTTTGTCAGATTGTCCTCTACTGACAAGGACTCAGAGAAGACAATTGGTAGGTTTCAATAGAATGCATATGATTTGGACAGATATAATTGAGGTAGAAGCACATAATAGGTTAGGGTCCGATCACATGCACTTAGATCAATAAAGATTCAAGAATGAAGACATAGCTATAAGTGAATGCTGTAGAGGATGGAACACAAATATATATATGAAGACCAACTCAACATTGTGAAAATAAATCATGAAGACAAATCAATGTGGAAGACAAACCAAATGCGAAGACTGTGCAACAATAACGCCAAGAGAAACACTTCAATAAGAATTTGGTGGTGGCGTTACCCACCATATAGGAAGTATTAGACCCAAACACGGCGCACAATTATCGTGGCGCTCCAAAGTTAAATTCCACATTAATGTATTCACACTCAGAGGGTAAGTCTTCATTGATTGAAGATATACGTTACTTCGTGTGTTGCACATCTAAGTCATCAACACACATAAGCGTTAGGATGTGTGTCCAATTACAGGAATTTGAGGATTCTAAGATATCTAGCTCACACCGCAACTTGCAAAACCTTTTCTCATCCAAGGGCTTAGACAAGATATCTGCCAATTGCTCTTCAATGTTGACGTGAATGATATCAATATCTTCCTTGTTGACATGATCTCTGAGAAAGTGATGACGGATCTGAATGTGCTTTGTCTTTGAGTGCTGAACTGGATTCTTGGAAAGCTTGATGGCGCTTTCATTGTCACAGAAGAGTGGTACATTCTTTGTGTTGATGCCATAGTCCTTGAGTGTTTGCTTCATCCAGATAAGTTGAGCACAACATGATCCAGCAGCAATGTATTCAGATTCAGTAGTGGAGAGTAATACACAGTTCTGCTTCTTTGAAGACCAACAAACAAGTGATCGACCGAGAAAGTGACATGTTCCTGAAGTGGACTTGCGATCAACCTTGTCACTAGCATAATCAGCATTAGAATATCCAATCAGATCAAATGTCGAGCCCTTTGGATACCATAATCCTATTGTTGGGGTGTAAGCCAAATATTGAAGTATTCGCTTTACCGCAAGGTGATGCGATTCCTTTGGTGCCGCTTGGAATCGGGCACACATGCAAACGCTAAGCACTATATTTGGCCTAGATGCACATAAGTAATGTAAAGAACCAATCATGGAGCAGTATACCTTTTGATCGAACTCTTTACCATTGTTGTCAGGGCCCAGATGACCTTTGGTTGGCATTGGTGTCGTGTATCCTTTACAATCTTGCATTCCAAACTTCTTTAGGCAATCTTTGAGGTATTTCTCTTGTGATATGAAGATGCCATTGCTCTACTGACGGATTTGAAGACCAATGAACAATTTTAGCTCACCCATCATGCACATCTGATATTGCTCTTGCATCATGTGACCAAACTAATCACTGTATCTTTTGTGAGTGCATTCGAAGATAATGTCATCCACATAGGTTTGACACACAAATAGTTCACCGTCATATGTCTTCGTGAAGAGTGTCGGATCTAGAGAACCAGGTTTGAAGCCTTTGCTCTTCAAGAAGTCTTTGAGTGTGTCATACCAAGATCGAGGAGCTTGTTTGAGGCCATATAGTGCCTTGTTGAGCTTGTATACCATATCAGGATGTTTTGGATCTTCAAAGCCAGGTGGTTGTGCGACATACACTTCTTCTTCAATCTTGCCATTGAGAAAGGCACTCTTCACATCCATTTGGTGCAGAAGAACATTGTGATGGTTGGCATAGGCTAGCAGTATGCGAATGGCTTCAAGCCTTGCCACAGGAGCAAATGTTTCATCGAAGTCAATTCCTTCTACTTGAGTGTAGCCTTGATCAACTAGACGAGCCTTGTTTCTGACAACTTGACCATGCTCATCTTGTTTGTTGCGATAGATCCATTTGGTGCCAATGATATTATGCTTGCGAGGATCAGGACGCTTGACCAATTCCCATACATTGTTCAGCTCGAACTGATGAAGTTCTTCTTGCATAGCTTGAATCCATTCAGGTTCCATAAAGGCTTCAACAACTTTCTTGGGTTCAGATATAGAGACAAATGCAAAGTGCCCACATAAATTTGCTAGTTGTGTTGCTCTTGAACGAGTGAGTGGACCAGGTGCATTGATGCTATCAATTATCTTCTCAATTTTTACTTCATTTGCAACACGAGGATGAACTGGACGTAGATTTTGCCCTGGCAGATCATTGTCTTCAGTTACATCATTTACTTCAGACTGAGTATTGTCTTCAGGTTGATTTGGTGCAATGATGAGTTCGTCTTTAGCCTGAGCTTCTGAAGGTATGATTTCTCCAGTACCCATGAGCTTGATAGATTCACTAGGAGGGACTTCATCTAGCACATTTGGCAGGTGCTATCTTTGCGAGCCATTAGTCTCATCGAACCGCACATCCACAGTTTCAACCACTTTATAGTGAAAGAGGTTGAAGACTGTAGGAGTGTGAATCCTTTCTGTATCCAAGCATAAAACCTTCATGTGCTTTCGGTGCAAATTTTGAAGTGTGATGTGGATCCTTGATCCAGCACCTAGCACCAAATACTCTGAAGTAACTGATGTTTGGCTTCTTACCGGTTAGCAGCTCATATGATGTCTTCTTTAGAAGCTTGTGAAGATAAACACGGTTGATGACATGGCATGCAGTATCAATGGCTTCAGGCCAGAACTTCCTTGGAGTCCTGTACTCATCAAGCATCATCCAAGCCATCTCAATGAAGGTTCTGTTCTTGCGCTCCACAATGCAATTCTGCTGAGGTGTGTAAGGAGCTGAAAAATCATGAGTGATGCCCAGTGTATAAACATAAGTGTCGAGGCTGGTGTTCTTGAATTTTGTGCCGTTGTCACTTCTGATGTGCTTGATCTTGATGCCATAGTTTGTCAAGGAATGATTGGCAAATCGTCTGAAGACATCCTGCACTTCAGTCTTGTAGAGGATTATATGCACCCATGTATATCTTGAGTAATCATCAACAATGACGAAGCCATAGTGACTAGTGGTAGTAAGAGTAGAGTAGTGAATAGGGCCGAATAAGTCCATGTGAAGCAGCTCGAAGGGTTGTGATGTCGTCATGATTGTCTTCGAGGGATGCTTGGCCCTAGTCATCTTCCCAGCTTCACAAGCACCACACAGATGATCCTTCTTGAACTTGACGCCCTCGATGCCCGCGACATGCTTCTTCTTCGCGAGAGTGTACAAGTTCCTCATGCCAGCATGTCCTAGCATCCGATGCCAGAGCCAGCACTCTGAACCTTTTGCTAGAAGACATATAGCCAACTGTGGTCCTGCTGATAAATCTACCATATACATATCATCTTTTCGATACCCTTCAAAGACTAGAGACTTGTCAGATTCCATGAGGTCAAGGCAACGATATTTTCCAAATATCACAATCATGTTCAAATCACAAAGCATTGAGACAGGCATTAAGTTGAAACCAAGGGATTTAACAAGCATCACTTTATCCATGTGCTGATCCTTTGAGATTGCAACTCTGCCAAGACCCAATACCTTGCTTTTACCCGTGTGAGCAAATGTGATGTGAATTTTATCAGACGGGCGTAGGGTTGAATCCATCAGAAGACTTTGATCACCAGTCATGTGGTTGGTGCAGCCACTATCCATAATCCATTCTGAAGCCTTTGGTATCATATCCTACAATACAGTTTCGGCGACAGGCTTCACCAAGAGAGTTGTGAAGCAGAAACACTTGACGAACAAGCGGAACATGAAAGTTCAGATCTTGGTTAGGATAAATGGGATGACTGTCAAGGAATCCCGAGACAAAATACATACTAAGACCATTTGGACAATTTATCTTGCGTCCCACAAGATGTTTAAGGTCCCGAGCATAAGCATCAGACGCCTTTGATTTCCGGCCGAAGACCTTACCCTGCAAAAGAGAGTTAAGTTTTCTTAACCACCCACATCTTCAGGGGTGGGTTAGAAGCAATGAATTTGAGTGCAACATCTGAGAACTTCGGCTTTGGAGCCCTAGCAAATAGCCTTGCAGGAGGTGAATAATACTCGTAAGAATAAGTAGAAAAGTTCTTGGTCTTATGAACATAGCGGTTTGATGAAACACGCTCATAATCAAAAGTCCGAGTATGGTTTCCCTGCAAAACATTGGCGTTAGAGTGACTCTTGTGAGTCCTCTGTATGTATGAAGCCTTTGGACCATATGAAGCCTTTGGTCCAGGATTTGTCTTCTTCCCGGGTGGTGTCATGATGACATTCACCGGAAGACTTTCAAGACAACTTTTGGGTACCCAGATCTTCTTAAGAGGTGGTCCATTCCTGCAGTTAGTACCAATATACCTGGCAAACACTTCACCATTCTGATTCCTGAACAATTTATAGTTTGCATCAAAGGATTCATCAATGATAATTGGGTTAGCACAAGTGAAGCCAGATAAGGTAGATGGATCCACTGAAGGTCCCTTAGCAGCAACCCATGTGGTTTTGGGATACTGCTCAGGCATCCAGTAAGAACCATCAACATTGATTTTCCTCTCGAACCCTACACCCTCTTTCCTAGGGTTTCGGTTCAGAATCTGCTGTTTCAGGACATCACATAGTGTCTGATGCCCTTTGAGACTTTCGTACATTCCTGTCTCAAGCAATGTCTTCAACCTAGCATTCTCATCAGCAATAGTAGTGGTATCCTCAGCAGAGGGGTTAGTTACCACATTAGCAGTTGAAGATATTGCAACAGTAGCAGCAGTTGAACATTCAGCAATAGAGACAACATTATCATGCTCATGACATTTTAGACATGGTGGTTCAAATCCTTCCTGAGCAGAATTGATCTATTGAGCGCGGAGTGACTCGTTCTCCTTTTGAAGATCTTCATGAGCCGATCTCAATTTCTCAAGCTCTTGCTTCCTTTGAAGATAATCATAGGAGAGCTTTTCTTGAGAAGTTGAGAGCATTTCATGATGACTTTCAAGTTCCTCGTACTTAACATGAAGATTTTTAATGTCTTCAATTAAGGACTGAGTTTGGGTCATTTCCGCGTCCAACAGGTCATCGCTTTTTTCTAACAACTTTTCAATATGTTCCATAACATTCTGTTGTTCAGTTGCAATTTTAGCAAGTGTTTTGTAGCTAGGTTTAGATTCACATTCAGAGTCATCTTCACTTGATGTTTGAAAGTAAGCATCATGTGAGTTTACCTTGGCACCACGTGCCATGAAGCAGTAGGTTGGAGCAGAGTCATCCCCATCCTTGGCATCAGCGTTGGTGACGAGGCCATTGTCTTCAGTGTTGAAGATGGACTTGGCGACATACGTAGAAGCTAGAGCCAGGCTTGCTACTCCAGAATCAGATTCCTCTTCAGACTCCACCTCTGCCTCCTCAGATGCAGACTCCTCCTCTGAATCCATCTCCTTGCCAACAATTGCACGAGCCTTGCTTGATGAGCTCTTCTTGTGTGATGAAGACTTCGATGATGACTTGGAAGAAGACTTTGAGGATTTCTTCTTCTTCTTGTCATCAGAATCATATTCCTTGCTATTCTTCTTCTTCTTCTTCTTCTTTGTCTCATTGTCCCACTGTGGACACTTAGAGATGTAGTGACCAGGTTTCTTGCACTTGTGTCAGGTTCTCTTCTTGTGATCACGAGAGGAAGCTTCATCATTTCTTGAGCTGGATCTTGAAGACTTTCTGAAGTCTTTCTTCTTGGCAAACTTCTATAACTTCTTCACAAGCATAGCAAGCTACTTTCCAATATCTTCAGGATCCCCAGAACTGCAGTCAGATTCTTCTTCAGATGAGGAGACAACCTTCGCCTTCAAAGCGCGAGTATGGCCATAGTTGGGACCATAGATATCTCTTTTCTCAGATAGCTGGAACTCATGTGTATTGAGCTTCTCAAGTATGTCAGATGGATCGAGAGTCTTGAAGTCAGGGCGCTCTTGAATCATCAGGGCCAGGGTGTCAAATAAGCTGTAAAGAGATCTCAGAAGTGTCTTGAGAATTTCGTGCTTGGTGATCTCAGTGGTGCCGAGTGCATGAAGCTCATTTGTGATATCAGTGAGGCGATCAAATATGAGCTGGACATTCTCATTGTCATTTCTCTTGAAGCAGTTGAAGAGATTATGAAGAACACTGATCCTTGAATCTCTCTGTGTTGACACGCCTTCGTTGACCTTGGAGAGCCAGTCCCAGACTAGCTTCGCAGTTTCCAGAGCACTCACACGACCATACTACCCTTTGGTTAGATGACCACATATGATGTTCCTGGCAGATGATGTTGGTGTTCTGGGAACGGGGCCCCCCAGACTTGCCTGCCTGCGGCCTGTGACGTGGCTCAAGTTGGCCCAATGCAGCCCAGCTTCATCAGCTCAAGCTCAAGACCCTCGCGAGGGGCCAAGCCTCGCGGGGCGGACGACATGAAGCTCCCTCAGGAGCAGCCTCCTCAGGCAGGCTCGCGAGGAGGCGGAGAGATCAAGGCAGGGCACCTCCCGAGGAGCCCGTGATGCAAGCCATGACGATCGAGGCCAGGCAGGCGCCGGCCTACGCAGTGTCCTTGTTTCCCTTTCGGTGCAAAGGGGGCAAGCACAGGCCAAGGCATCAAGCAAAGGTTACCGTTTCGGTGCAACAAGACCAAGACCGGCAGAACGGCAGGATGGAGGTCATCGTGAAGCCCAGGGCGGCGTCATCGTCAGAGCCTTTGGCAGCCGAAGACCAACTTTAGTCAGGATAAGTGTACTAGATGTTCCCCTTCAAAATGGCCAATTGTTGGCGCCCTTCCCGCTCATTATTTGGGAAGAGGCTCAGGGCCTCGCTCTATAAATAGGACTAGCCACCACAGGGTAGAGGCATCGAGAAACATATCAATTAGAGAGAGAGAGGTGCGACTGAACTCACCCAAGCAGTTCATCGCACCAGCTCAAGAATAGCCCCTCGCGAGGCTATTCTCCCTTTGTACTGTTCACCATCAGCCCCTGAGGCAATCCACCACACCACACACTGGAGTAGGGTATTACACCACAATGGTGGCCTGAACCAGTATAAATCTCGTGTCCCTTGTGTGTTCATCTTTTTTGCTTAGATCCTTGCGAGGCTTCGAGACGTGAGCTGGTAGGGGAGAGATCTTCGTGCGCACCCTAGTGTTAGAACCCCAAGGGTATGCCGGAACCCGAAATTCGACATTTGGCGTGCCAAGTAGGGGTGCGTCGGAATCTTTCTTCCGTTGGTCGTGTCTGATCTTCCATCGTGCCCATGGATGACGCTTTTCGAGCTCGCGCCGAGCGTCGGGCTACTCTCGCCACCCGCGTCACCCAGACGGCACCTGTCGGTGGTCGCCCCCGTCGTTCCCCGTCGCCTGCTGCCAACGCCGCCACCGGCCCGGCGGGGAACGAGCAGCAGGCCTCGTCCCTACATCCTCGGTGCGGCGCGATGGCCGCACCGCCACCCCGTCGCTGACTCCAGCCGGTTCGTTGTCCCATGCCCGTCGCGCCCCCACGGACGCGCACGCCGCGCTGCTCCTGGCACGTGAGCTCTTGCACTACCGTCCCATCGACGACCTCCACGAGGACTGGCTCGCTCGCATCACCAAGCTTGTCAGCGCCGCAGGGGGCTCTCCCGTGCCGTCCCTCTTGCTGCCTCGCCCTCCATCCCGCGCAGGAGGCAAGGAGCAGGAGGTGCCTCCACCACCTCCTCCCCAAGAAGGCACCCTGGCTCCAAGGTGTGTGGCCCGAGGACGAGAGCCACTGCGTCCGGCGCATGCGCGACAAGAAAGGAGCTGCCAAGAGATCCCTCGCCCCCAAGAAGGTGCTCGCGTGCTCCCAGCACCGGTGCGCCATGACCGCATCCCTGCACCGCCCCGTCAAGACCCCGCGCTGCTCTAGGCAGCGGTGCACGGGAATCTCGAGGAGCAAGCCCCACATCAGCAGAGAGCTCCGGTGGCCACTGCAGGCTGCCGCGCTTTCACCGCCGAGCTGCGTAGCGTCGCATGGCCCGGCAAGTTCAAGCCGGACCTGCCTCCTTGCTACGACGGCACTGCAGACCCCGCGGAGTTCCTCCAGCTCTACGAGCTGGGCATCGAAGCCGCCAATGGGGATGAGAAGGTCATGGCGAATTGGTTTCCAATGGCGCTCAAGGACGGTGCCCGCACCTGGCTCCTGAACCTGGCTCCTGGCACGATCTCCTCCTAGGACGAGATGCGCACCCGCTTCATCGCCAACTTCCAAGGTACTCGCGACCGCCCCCCGGCCATGAGTGACCTGCGCCGCATCAAGCAACAGCCAGGAGAGACCCTGCAGAAGTACATCCAGCGCTTCAACAACGCCCACCTCAAGATCCCCAGGGTGACTGAGGAGGCCATCATCTCAGCCTTCTCCGATCGCGTGCATGACATCGATGAAAGAGGAGCTACCAATCCATGAAGACCTGTGCACATCACTGGAGCTGTTCAACTTGGCGACCAAGTGCGCCAGGGCTGAGGAAGGGCGCCTCTCCCTCCTCGAGCTCCCGGCTGCCGACCCAGAAGAAAAGAAGCCCAAGGTCAAGGACGTGAAGCGCAAGGGGGCTGCTGTGCTCGTAGCAGAGCCAGACACCAAGCGAGGCATGGATCAGCCTGAGTCATCCAAGGGCAGCCGGTACTGCGTGTACCACGACCTCCACACCCACGAACCCAATGAATGTCAAGAGCTCAGGGCCATGCGAGATGGTCGTATCGGCCGACGCCCCAACCGCAATGACCGGGGCTATGGCCGAGGAGGAGGAAGAGGTGGAGGAATGATGGGAAGACCATGGCCCTCGCCAAGGGTGGCGTGACCGGCCTTGCGAAGACCGCTGGCAGGAACAGCCTCGCGAGGGATGTTGGAGGGATCAGCCTCATGAGGTCCGCCCTCAAGGCAACACAGGCCTGCCTCCTCTGCCACCACCACCAAGGAGGAATGAAGACCATCACCAGGACGAGGGGGCTGGGGGCTTCCAGGAGCCGCGCGCAATCACTTGCATCCTAGGAGGCGCTCAGGCCCCAGCCTCTCAGCACATCTTCAAGCAGTTTGCTCGCGAGGTGAATGCAGTCCTCCCCAATCTTGAGGCCACGCGCCCTCTCAGGTAGTCTGTGTGCGCTATCACGTTCAGCTCAGCGGATCAGCTCAAGTGCGCAGCAATGACCGGAGTCCTCCCGATGCTTTGTTCCCCAGTCATCAGCAATGTGCAAGTCACCAGGACCCTCATCGACGGTGGAGCTGGACTCAACGCCTTGCCCGTCGAGACATTCAACAATCTCCAAGTGCCATACGATCAGCTTCAGCCGACCAAGCCTTTCTTAGGAGTCACTAGTGGTTCCACTGTTCCAATAGGGCAAGTTCGCCTTCCTGTCACCTTTGGGCAGCGCAACAACTACCGCACCGAGCTCATTGACTTCGACGTCGCCCACATTCGCCTGCCATACAATGCCATCCTCGGGTACCCAGCTCTGGCCAAGTTCATGGCAGTGACTCACCATGGCTACAATGTCCTCAAGATGCCAGGAAGAGGTGGAATCATCACAGTGCCTTGCAAGGAGAGGGATGCAGTGTGTTCTCTTGAGCGTGCCTTCCAGGCCGCGGCAATTGAAGACCCAGATCACAGGAGCGGGAGGCTCCCTGAGGCGGTCCCTAAGAAGAACAAGGCTTCACCTGGCCCAAACACTGGCGAGGCAGGCACCTCCGGAGGCGTTGCCTCAGGACCCGCGCCCATTCAAGGGGCGCCACCCTCTGTCGCATAGGAAGGCGCGCCCGGCGCCCTCCTTGGGCAGGGCTCAAGGGCTCTCTCCTGGAGGGCCATCGACCTCGCCAAGGTCACGAGGTAGGCGCTCGGGCACCACATGGAGGTGTGCTTCAAGGCACGTTTCCCTCAGGAAGGTATGAGGCAAGGAGGGCCAAACCCTCAGGAGTTTATCACGAGAAACATTCAGGAGCTACAGGAGTCAAGAGTCATGCGCGACAGTCGCCGCCTACCCGCCGTGGCCCCGCATTCCGGCGAGGATGGTGGGCTTCGTGTCTGCATCGACGTACCAGGGCTCAACTGAGCCGCGTCTCAGGAGCGCCTCTGGCCTTCACGCGTGGGGCGTTGTGAGGGTCCACCTCACAGCTATGTTCGCATGCCCTTTGGCCTGCCGAACGTGGCTGCTACTCACCAGCGCCTGATGAGGAGCAACCTGGAAGCTCAGGTGGCCAGGCACCGCACGTTCCTGGAGGAGATGGAGATCGACCTTGAGGAGCCGCCCGGAACCCCAGAGCCCCCCGAGGCTCAGGGCTTCGAAGGCTCGTGAGGGGTGGCTTCTTCACCACGCGTCGTCAGCTACTCCAACACTCGCTCTGCAATGGTATCAGGTGACATCTTTTCAAGTTCTATCTTCAGCTGGGGGCGCCCGCAGGGCCGCATCATTCCCACGTCGCGTGGGTCCGTCCTTGTGGCATGTATCCGTTTTGCTTAATGCTCTTTATCTACCTGTCACATCCCTAGTTCTAGTAATGCCTAGTGCTAGCATCTGGTGTTGCATCATGTTTACTTTTCACAGAAAGTTGAAATGGGGATGACAGAACCCCCAGCACTCCCCCTGAAAACAACTAGGGTTTACCAAAATCTTTTTCAATGAACCTGAAATGCCCTTCTAAAATGTCCATCATTTTTGTCTTGGTCCAGAACCTCTGCCAAAATTGGTTCACATTTACTAGGACACATAAGGTCAATGGATTAAATCATTACCTATTTGCATTTGGGCATTTAAATGCTATAAAATAATTCAAATGCCCAAATAATTCTGGATTTAAGTGAGGGCTGTTAGGAATAATCCCAACAGAGCCCACAAGTATTTTCAGGATTTATGAAAACATTTTATTATTTTTAATAAAGCCCAACATTTACAGAAAATTAGAAAACAACAAGCAATTTAGAAAAGAGAGAGAGAGAAAGGCCAGAGGCCACTTACCTGGCTGGCCCGGCCCATCTGGCATGTGCCAGTCATCACCTACCTCTGCCAGTAGGCAGAGGAGGGACACCGCGACGCCGCCGAGCTCGCCACGCCACCTCCCTGCTTGCCTGCCTCATCGAGGCGCCTCAAAGCCCCTCCTCGGCGCCGCTCTGGACCCCCTCACTCTCCCCCTTGTATCTCCCTCGCCTCTCTCCCTCGCACACCCGAGCGCTCATGGCCGCCGCTCGCTGCTGCCACGGCCACCGTCATCGCCTCACCTCACCATCGTGTCCTAGAGCTCCGCCATCATCGCCTACGCCTCCCCGATGACCCACGTGCCACCGAACGCCCCGAACGACCTCACCGAGCTCGTCTTCAACCTCCCGATGCCGGAGAACCCCTTGTCGCCCTGCTTCGCTCCAGTTCCTCCCCGAGGCTGCCGTCTATGTTGCCGTGACCGCTGTGAGCCACTGACCCTTCCCCCTCTCCGTTCTCTCTCTCGTGCATCGTACACGCCGCCCCGAGCTTGCCCGCATGCGCCGCCGCCTGTGCTCGCCGCCGACGTGTCTCCAGCCATCTAATGGTCCGTCCGTCGTGCCCAGCTTCCTCTCCGCGCCGCGTAGATCATGTAGGTGCCCCGCACGAGCCACCATGGCGTCACAGCAACGACCCCATGCTCACCCGAGCTCCGGCAGCCGCCAAGGTCGTCGCCGGCATCATTTCTGGCCTCCCCACGTCCAGCCACTAACACCATTGGATGTGGCGCATGCCTAGCTGCACGTAGCGCATCTCCGCTGTCGATTTGGTCGACGGAGGACCAAATCTAAAGCACGCCGCCGCATCTAGCCTCGCCGCCGGTAGAACGCCGGTGGGTTTGACCCACTTTGACCACGACTGGCCCCCCCTGTGTCGATGACATGTGGGGCCGGCCTCTAACTAGATTTAGTTTAGGTTTTAGTTAGTGCTCATTACCACTGTTAGAGGTTAATCACCTCGTTAACTAAACTTTATATCATTGACATGTGGGCCCATGCCCACTGACACTTTTAGTTAGGATTAAATTAGCACTAACAGTCTCTGTTAATTAGCCTAGTCACTAACCAGTGGGTCCCAGCGTCAGGTTTGACCTGGGCCGACACTGTTGACCTGATGACGTCATCCTGACGTCACGCTGATGCAGTAATGCTTTTCTGGATTTTAAATAAATCTATTTGATTTATTTAATTTCAGAAAATATCCAAAACTTCTAAAATTCATATAAAATCAACCGTAACTCCAAATGAAACAAATTATATATGAAAAATTATCAGAAAAATCCAAAGAACCTGTTTATGGCATTTTCATGCATGTTTGAGCAACCTAAAGCTCCTGTATATGACAATTTGAATTAATGGCATTTGAAATGCCATATATGGAGTTTGAATTTGAATCTTGGATTCAAACCAACTCCATTTAACTTGCTGCTAGTTGCATTAGCTCAAACCACAACATATTTCCATGTGATGATCATGCATCATATTGTGCATTGCATTGATTGAGTTCTTCCTTGTTTGTCGGTTCTTGTCCCCTCTCAGTAGACGTGTTCCGACGATGAGTTCGATGACACCGATGAAGAACTATACTATCTTCAGAAGTGTCAGGCAAGCAAAAACCCCTTGTTCATTCCGATACAATCCTACTCTCTCGCTCATGCTCTCTTTTACTGCATTAGGACAACAATGATTTATCTGTTACTTGCTGCGGTAGCTGAACCCCTTTATCCTTTGCATGACCTTTCATTGCCACAGTAAATAGATGAAACCCACTAGCATGAGTAGGAGTTGTTTGAGCCCTGTTGTGCCTACTCATTCATGCTTGTTTGTCATGCCTGCTACTGCTTAGAGTTGAGTTAGGTCTGATTCATCGGGGATGGATCAGAGGTGTGTGAACATGTCCTACTGTGTGTGAGCTAAATGTGTGAACATGATTTGGTAAAGGTAGCGGTGAGAGGCCATGTAGGAGTATATGGTGGGTTGTCTCATTGAAGCCGTCCTCAGGAACTGAGTTCTATGTTTGTGATCCATGAAACAACTACTACCATGCATTGGCCCCTGAAATATGACCCCGCTCGACTTCTTAATCACCCTTGTCCTCTGTCCAGGAGTTGCAAGTAGTTTCTGGTGTTTGTAGTATGCTGGAGGCCGTGGGCAGCGCTGACCGGAGGGGTGGGCTATGATGCGGTAGGAACGTGGCCGGGTATACCGGGCGCCCGTTTGGTGTCGCGGAACCCTATACACATCATTCGGGGCCGTATGTGGAGACCTCGGCCGGACTCCCTACGGATGGAACCTGAATAGGCGATAAACCTGGACTAGAGACTTGAGTGTTTAGGTAGGTCGTGGTCTACACCCACGTTGGCTTTTGCTTGAAGTCTGCCGAGCACATGTCGTGTGCGGACGCTAAGTGGTGGAAACATGTATGAAGAAGTACACCCCTACAGGGTTAACATCATCTTTTCGAATAGCCGTGTCTGCGGTAAAGGACAAATGGGTTGCCTGTACAGTTCATAGACAAGTGAAAGTGGATACTTTAAAATGCGCAAGATAAGCGTGAGTGCTATGGATGGCGTTCTTGTAGGGAGACGGGAGCGGATCCATAGTGGTGTATTGGTTGGTGAATATGTGGACTCGTGTGCGCCACCTCAAAAGAGTTACTTGCAGTTGTAGTTCAGCATAGCCACCGAGTCAAAGCTGGCTTGCTGCAGTTAAACCCCACTATCCCCTTTGTTGATAATGATGCATATGTAGATAGTTCTGATGTAAGTCTTGCTGGGTACATTTGTACTCACGTTTGCCTAATTTATGTTTTTGCAGAGAGACTTCAGTCTCACTAATAGTTCCACTTGGACTTCGACGTTTAGCTCTTTACCTCAACTACAATCTTGTGCCTCGGCAAGATCTAGTAGATAGTCAGGCTTCTCAGCCTTTTTCATTTGTAGTTGTCTGTACTCAGACATGTTAAGCTTCCGCATGTGCTTTGACTTGTATGCTTTGAATGTTGGGTCGTGAGACCCATGTTTGTAATATCTCGCACCCCGGAGCCTATTGAATAATATTTGAGTCGTAGAGTCATGTTGTGATGCCATGTTGTATTTGCACATATCGAGCATATTGTGTATATGTTATTGAAATGCTTGTTATGTGTGGGATCTGACTATCTAGTTGTTTATCCTTGGTAGCCTCTCTTACCGGGAAATGTCTCCTAGTGCTTCCACTGAGCCTTGGTAGCTTGCTACTGCTCCGGAACACTTAGGCTGGCCGGCATGTGTCCTTCTTTGTTCCTGTGTCTGTCCCTACGGGGAAATGTCACGCGGTGTTTATCGGAGTCCTGTTAGCCTGCTACAGCCCGGTTTACCGGAGTCCTGCTAGCCCAGCTGCTACAGCCCGGATTCACTCACTGATGACCGACACGTTCGTTGTTGGGTCATGTATGCCTGTCCCTGTAAGTTAGAGCCACTTTGGGTTTACGACTAGCCATGTCACCTCGGGTTCTTTGTCATATGGATGCTATCGACACTATCATATATGTGAGCCAAAAGGCACAAATGGTCCCGGGCCTGGTAAGGCGACACCCGTGGGAATACCGTGCGTGAGGCCGCAAAGGGATATGAGGTGTTACATGCTATATCGGTGTGGCATAGGATCGGGGTCCTGACAGCTTTGGTATCAGAGCCTGACTGTCTATAGGATTACCAAGCCAAACTAGTCGAAGTTGAGTCTAGAAATTCTTTAGTTATATAAGGGAATTGATTGTGGGATGGAACGTAAGGCTCTTTTTACTCCTTATATCTCATTCCCTTCTTATCTGAGTCATCTTATCTTTCCTGCGGGGTTAAGGAACTAGGTTTTCTCTTCTTTTTATCAGGATCACGTGTTACTAATCTGTAGACTTATGGAATTGTTGGACTTAAGACTCGGTTCAGTTTCTACTACTTATGTATGTTAACTGTTGATCTTGAAACCTTGATATTGTGCTTCTGAGTGGCTATGCCACCATTTTTGTAGCATGTCTCCAATCTTTTGAGCATTTACAACCGTTATGATGTCCGAGTCATCCCAGGTTTCTAAATAATCTGATGCAATTGCAAAGATCCTGTCCCTCTATTTTCGATGTCCTTTCTGACTAGGTTAACCACACTAAACGGTGAGTTGAGGTACTCTATTTCCTCGATGTTATGTTGGAGCTATTATTATGACCCTAGATGTCTAGAGTATCGCCTAGTAATCTAGCCATATTCTGTATCCTAGTGTGATGATTCTGGCCATTATCCTCGAAAGCATCGCGTGATGCCATTTAGTTAGTATGTATTCCACTCCTGGGTTATGAACCCGAGATTCACCCCACTTACCTCATGTTGATAGTGTTTGCTAGTTCCTTTAGGAAATTAGTAACCTTTGCATTAGTCCTCGAGGTCGTGGTATTCCCTTCTTCCAAATACTATGAACCACTTACGACATATGTTTGTTGGATCAAAAGATCACAACAGGAGTGCTCTCGATGGGTTCTTCATTCTATATTGCGACTCTGCCAGTTCTACTTTTCTGCATGGGTTATCCGGAAGAAACTTGTTGAACTTGGTTCAACATACTAATCTATGCATCCACAACTCAGAAAACCGTATGTTCCTTTGAGTTGTCCCGCTTTAGTTGTCTTCCGACCCTCGTCTATCAATTGATTATCAAGAGTATGCATGCATTTGTTCATCGGTGCATGTTACTCTTGTGGTCCGTCAAGCCATTCTATTCCAGAATGACTAGGAGAAACAAACTCCAGCATCTCATCCAATTCGAGGATTGGGTCAAAGCAGTTGTGTTCCACAGATCAAATACTAATCTAGCTTTTGCTCTGTTCTACCCTGAAGTATTACCCACTTTATGTCAGGAATGTCATGAGGATTGCACCTTCTCTTATGAATCCTTGACGTAGTGATACTTCTCGCCATCATTGTTCATTCCCTGGTTCCGTGTTGTCGCAACCGGAATGTCGACAAGTGAATCGTGATGTGTGAAATCAATACTCCTAGCAACTCTATTGCTCGGTAGCTAATGGACAATAACCTCATTCTAGCGTGTTGATTATTGAATCATCACCCTAAGGTTGATTGTGCTATCTAGTCCTTATTTCCGGTGCACTCTTCGATCAATGAGTTAGGATAGTGTCATTCCTTGCTTATTTGATCATATCGTCTTGCCTGAAGAACAAAATTGTTCCCGAGCTTAGTGACATATTGGTGGTTCATGATTTTCCGTGTATCTTCTCAGAAGTATAACCAGGTTGTCACCTGACTGCTATGTTGAGTTCGTGATCAAGTTGGTTTCTTATAAACCACCCCTTCTCCAAGAATCTGTGTTGGGTACCCCTGAGCTAGTTGGTTAAGCTGAACAACAACTTGGAGAGTTGGAAGGTAAATGCTTGTCCGACTCAGTTCATTCCAAAGGGATATCTTTGTGTGTGTGTGTTGAAGAAAGATGATATCTTCATTGATTAATCCTCGTGGTAAGCTATTGGACCTATTGTCTTATTCAATCTCTGATTTGAGTATGGGCTATCATCAAATCAAATCAGAACCAACGGTATTCTTAATGCTGTCTTACTCGTGGTTGATCCCTCGAGCATACACCATTATATCTCTTGGGTCTGACCAATGCTAGCGCTTGTTCACATAATTATGGAATTCCACTTACATGGAAACCTGGATGAATTATTGTTGAACCCATCAGCAACATTTTTATCTTCTCCATGATTCATGCTGAACGTCTAGTTAGTATTGGAAAATTTTATAAGCATTATCTTCATGACCCGCTCATGAAGTCTATGTTCGGATGTAAGAAGTGGCTCTCTCCAGTTCATGTGCTTTTGATGCAAGTTGCCGCCGTGAATTTGAGAAAAGTTGTTTTAACTTCCTCTGAAATCATCCCAAGTCAGTCATGCACGTGCGAAGTATTCCATGGTCTGATAGACTGATCATCTTCATTCTGTGGGTATCCCTAGCACACCAAGTCACTAACTGATTTGTTCCAGGGAAAGGAATTCCTTCATAAGAGCTAATCATATGACTTATCCAAGGACTTCGTTATCCGCAATGATGGTTTTCCCCACCCGAACTCGGTATTGTTTTATTATAAGACTACTACGTGGTCATGCTTATCTGCGATAGCATGTTCACATGTATGTAGCAGAAACGGCTCATGTTTTGGAGTTTGCTACCGTAGTTCATTCCCCGAGATTCTCGCAACGCCGTCTCGTCGTGTGTTGCAAACTTTCATTTTTCTTTCTAGACTTGATGAGTATAGAATATCCTGACACCAGCCAGATCTGAATCTCAGGCAGATATGATGGTTGGAACGTTTTCCCAAGAACTATAATATTGGTCTCTTTGTAACCCGGTAAAGTGGATGTCGTGGCCAACACATCTAGCCGAAAGACCCATTATTGTAGGCTCTTGATTGAGAAAGTTGGCTACCTCCCCATAAGGATTTCGTGGGATTTACTCCCTAGTTGACCCTTATGGATTTTTGAGTTCCCGAAGTCCGACCTTTTACTTGATGTTCTAGATATCAAACCATATCTATGAATGGATTATGCTAGCACATGAAGGAGAACATTAGAAGCGGAGTGCTAAATGTCTCTCGGTCGATCATCCAGATTTTGTTTCCTTGGCTCTGGTAAGGTGAAATCTGAGAAGGTGTTATCTTCCTTTGCATCTGCATCATCCATCACCATTCATCATGGTAGTAGGTTGTGTTGCCAGGATCCTTGACACGGATATTGGTAAAACCTTGATGAATATGGAAATGCTCAAGTTCTTGAGAGCACGCACAAGCACTAGGTGTTAACATCGGCACTAACTAGGATTGCTCTTAGCTTTCTCGGTTATGCTATAAATTTTCCATAGTGGACTCACTCTCTGTTGTTGAGTTTCTTCCCAGTTACTAGAATCATTCCCAGCATTTGTGTTTTGTTCCCAGCTTGCACCGCCATCGTGCCACCCTACTCCGGATTACCCTTCTCAGTAATTATTGATCGGGATCATCCTCAAAGTGGTCCTACCATGGGTTCCATCCATTTCCAATGATAAGCAAAATCATCCATTGCCTCGTCTTCAACAAGGTAGTCCACATCATCCATTCTGGCCCGAGAATGTCATTCTTTCGGACTCCTTCAAATGATCGATTGTGATTTGCCTTAGGCTAGTATAAAGAGTTTCAATGATCTCTGAATCAAAGGTAATTCTTTTGCCACTTAAGGGGATATATCTACGAGTCACCATCCCTAAGGTGTCTCGTTGTGGTATCATGGAAAACTCAACTCCTCACTACGTTGACAACCGTTCAACACCTTTTAAAGTGTGGATCTGTTGTCTACATAGTGAGTCCTCGTCATCTGTTTCACTCCATCCCTTCGGATGTATGCCTCGTGTCTCAGCTCGAGAGATGTTTCTACGTCTCATACCGCGAGTAGATCTTGTGATCATTAAGATGATCCGTCTATGTAGACATGTCTCGTTTTTTATCCTCGTGTTCGATGAAGATCTCGAAAGCAAAGACGCCGAGATCAATTTGAGTCGACAAATCAACAACCCCGAGAAGACAGTTGGTTCATGAAGTTTGTGATACTTAGTGTCCCCTTTGTCTTCTTACCTCACGTCTTGAATCTCAGGACGAGATTCTTGTTTAGTGGGGGTGAGTTGTCACATCCCTAGTTCTAGTAATGCCTAGTGCTAGCATCTGGTGTTGCATCACGTTTACTTTTCACAGAAAGTTGAAATGGGGATGACAGAACCCCCAGCACCCCCCTGAAAACAACTAGGGTTTACCAAAATCTTTTTCAATGAACCTGAAATGCCCTTCTAAAAATGTCCATCGTTTTTGTCTTGGTCCAGAACCTCTGCCAAAATTGGTTCACATTTTACTAGGACACATAAGGTCGCTGGATTAAATCATTACCTATTTGCATTTGGGCATTTAAATGCTATAAAATAATTCAAATGCCCAAATAATTCTGGATTTAAGTGAGGGCTGTTAGGAATAATCCCAACAGAGCCCACAATTATTTTCAGGATTTACGGAAATGTTTTAGTATTTTTAATAAAGCCCAACAGTTGCAGAAAATTAGAAAACAGCAAGCAATTTAGAAAAGAGAGAGAGAGAAAGGCCAGAGGCCACTTACCTGGCTGGCCCGGCCCATCTGGCCTGTGCCAGTCATCACCTACCTCTGCCAGTAGGCAGAGGAGGGACACCGCGACGCCGCTGAGCTCGCCACGCCACCTCCCTGCTTGCCTGCCTCATCGAGGCGCCTCGAAGCCCCCTCCTCGGCTCTGCTCTTGACCCCCTGACCCCCTCACTCTCCCCCTTGTCTCTCCCTCGCCTCTCTCTCTCGCACACCCGAGCACTCGTCGCCGCTGCTCACTACTGCCACAGCCACCGTCATCGCCTCGCCTCACCATCGTGTCCCAGAGCTCCGCCATTGTCGCCTACGCCTCCCCGACGACACACGTGCCACCGGATGCCCCGAACGACCTCACCGAGCTCGTCTTTAACCTCCCGATGCTGGAGATCTCCTTGCCGCCCTGCTTCGCTCCAGTTCCTCCCCGAGGCTGCCGTCTACGTTGCCGTGACCGTTGTGGGCCACTGACCCTTCCCCCCTCTCCGTTCTTGCTCTCGTGCACCGTACACGCCGCCCCGAGCTCGCCCGCATGCACCGCCGCCTGTGCTCGCCGCCGACGTATCTCCAACCATCTAATGGTCTGTCCGTCGTGCCCAGCTTCCTCCCCGTGCCGTGTAGATCACGTAGGTGCCCCGCGCGAGCCACCACGGCCGTCACAACGACGACCCCAAGCTCACCCGAGCTCTGGCAGCCGCCAAGGTCGTCGTCAGTGTCATTTCTGGCCTCCCCGCGTCCAGCCACTAACACAATTGGATGCAGCGCATGCCTAGCTGCACGTAGCGCATCTCCGCTGGCGATTTGGTCGACGGAGGACCAAATCTGAAGCACGCCTCCGCATCTGGCCTCGCCGCCGGCAGAACGCCAGTGGGTTTGACCCACTTTGACCACGACTGCCCCCCCTTGTGTCGATGACATGTGGGGCCGGCCTCTGACTAGAGTTAGTTTAGGTTTTAGTTAGAGCTAATTACCACTGTTAGAGGTTAATCACCTTGCTAACTAAACTCTGTATCACTGACATGTGGGCCCACACCCACTGACACTTTTAGTTAGGATTATAGCACTAATAATCTCTGTTAATTAGCCTAGTCACTGACGAGTGGGTCCCAACGTCAGGTTTGACCTGGGCCGACACTGTTGACCTGACGACGTCATCCTGACGTCAGGCTGACGCAGTAATGCTTTTCTGGATTTTAAATAAATCTATTTGATTTATTTAATTTCAGAAAATATCCAAAACTTCTAAAATTCATATAAAATCAACCGTAACTCCAAATGAAACAAATTATATATGAAAAATCATAAGAAAAATCCAAAGAATCTGTTTATGGCATTTTCATGCATGTTTGAGCAACCTAAAGGTACTGTATATGACAATTTGAATTAATGGCATTAGAAATGTCATATATGGAGTTTGAATTTGAATCTTGGATTCAAACTAACTCCATTTAACTTGCTGCTAGTTGCATTAGCTCAAACCACAACATATTTCCATGTGATGATCATGCATCATATTATGCATTGCATTGATTGAGTTCTTCCTTGTTTGTCGGTGCTTGTCCCCTCTCAGTAGACGTGTTCCGACGATGAGTTCGATGACACCGATAAAGAACTATACTATCTTCAGAAGTGCCAGGCAAGCAAAACCCCCTTGTTCATTCCGATACAATCCTAATCTCTTGCTCCTGCTCTCTTTTACTGCATTAGGACAAAAACGATTTATCCGTTACTTGCTGCGGTAGCTGAACCCCTTTATCCTTTGCATGACCTGTCATTGCCACAGTAAATAGATGAAACCCACTAGCATGAGTAGGAGTTGTTTGAGCCATGTTGTGCCTACTCATTCATGCTTGTTTGTCATGCCTGCGACTGCTTTGAGTTGAGTCAGGTCTGATTCATCGGGGATGGATCAGAGGTGTGTGAACATGTCCTACTGTGTGTGAGCTAAGTGTGTGAACACGATTTGGTAAAGGTAGTGGTGAGAGGCCATGTAGGAGTACATGGTGGGTCGTCTCATTGAAGCCGTCCTCAGGAACTGAGTTTTGTGTTTGTGATCCATGAAACAGCTACTACCATGCATTGGGCCCTGAAATATGACCCCGCTCGACTTCTTAATCACCCTTGTCCTCTATCCAGGAGTTGCAAGTAGTTTCTGGTGTTTGTAGTATGCTGGAGGCCGTGTGCAGCGCTGACCGGAGGGGTGGGCTGTGATGCGGTAGGCACGTGGCCGGGTATACCAGGCGCCCGTTTGGTGTCGTGGAACCCTGTACACATCGTTCGGGGTCGTATGTGGAAACCTCGGCCGGACTCCCTGCGGATGGAACCTGAATAGGCGATAAACCTGGACTAGAGACTTGAGTGTTTAGGTAGGTCGTGGTCTACACCCACGTCGGCTTTCGCTTGAAGTCTGCCAAGCACATGTCGTGTGCAGACGCTTAGTGGTGGAAACATGTATGAAGAAGTACACCCCTGCAGGGTTAACATCATCTATTCGAATAGCCGTGTCTACGGTAAAGGACTTCTGGGTTGCCTATACAGTTCATAGACAAGTGAAAGTGGATACTTTAAAATGTGCAAGATAAGCGTGAGTGCTATGGATGGTGTTCTCGTAGGGAGACGCGAGCGGATCCATAGTGGTGTATTGGTTGGTGAATATGTGGACTCGTGTGCGCCACCTCAAAAGAGTTACTTGCAGACTTAGTTCAGGATAGCCACCGAGGCAAAGCTGGCTTGCTGCAGTTAAACCCCACCATCCCCTTTGTTGATAATGATGCATATGTAGATAGTTCTGATGTAAGTCTTGCTGGGTACATTTGTACTCACGTTTGCCTATTTTATGTTTTTGCAGAAAGACTTCAGTCTCACTAGTAGTTCCGCTTGGACTTTGACGTTTAGCTTGTTACCTCTGCTACGATCTTGTGCCTCGGCAAGATCTAGTAGATAGTCAGGCTTCTCAGCCTTTTTCATTTTTAGTTGTCTGTACTCAGACATGTTAAGCTTCTGCATGTGCTTTGACTTGTATGCTCTGAATGTTGGGTCGTGAGACCCATGTTTGTAATATCTCGCTCCCCGGAGCCTATTGAATAATACTTGAGTCATAGAGTCATGTTGTGATGCCATGTTGTATTTGCACATATCGAGCATATTGTGTGTATGTTATTGAAATGCTTGGTATGTGTGGTATCTGACTATCTAGTTGTTTATCCTTGGTAGCCTCTCTTACGGGGAAATGTCTCCTAGTGCTTCCACTGAGCCTTGGTAGCTTGCTACTACTCCAGAACACTTAGGCTGGCCGGCATGTGTCCTTCTTCATTCCTGTGTCTGTCCCTTCGGGGAAATGTCACGCGGTGTTTATCGGAGTCCTGTTAGCCTGCTACAGCCCAGTTTACCGGAGTCCTGCTAGCCCAGCTGCTACAGCCGGGATTCACTCGCTAATGACCGAAACATTCGTTGTTGGGTCATGTAAGCCTGTCCCTGTAAGTTAGTGGCACTTTGGGTTTACGACTAGCCATGTCACCCCGGGTTCTTTGTCATATGGATGCTAGCGACACTATCATATACGTGAGCCAAAAGGCGCAAACGGTCCCGGGCCTGGTAAGGCGACACTCGTGGGAATACCGTGTGTGAGGCTGCAAAGGGATATGAGGTGTTACATGCTAGATCGGTGTGGCATAGGATCGGGGTCCTGACACTACCTTGTTGGGGGTGCCCCTCGGGCTGCATTATCCCCAAGCTGCTCGGGCTTGACCCAGTGGCGTTTGCTTTCTCTGCATATATCTAAATGGATTTGCTCCTCCGAGCTTAACCTGGTCCCCATGGTTATTGAGGGAGTTCCAGACTAGGGGGTGTCCGGATAGCCGAACTATCATCATCAGCCGGACTCCAAGACTATGAAGATACAAGATTGAAGACATCGTCCCGTGTCCGGATGGGACTTTCCTTGGCGTGGAAGGCAAGCTTGGCGATACGGATATGTAGATTTCCTACCATTGTAACCGACTCTGTGTAACCCTAGCCCTCTCCGGTGTCTATATAAACCGGATGGCTTTAGTCCCTAGGACGAACAACAATCATGCCATAGGCTAGCTTCTAGGGTTTAGCCTCCTTGATCTCGTGGTAGATCCACTCTTGTAACACACATCATTAATATTAATCAAGCAGGACGTAGGGTTTTACCTCCATCAAGAGGGCCCGAACCTGGGTAAAACATCGTGTCCCTTGTCTCCTATTACCATCCGCCTAGACGCACAGTTCGGGACCCCCTACCCGAGATCCGCCGGTTTTGACACCGACATTGGTGCTTTCATTGAGAGTTCCTCTGTGTCGTCACCGATAGGCTCGATGGCTTCTTCGACCATCATCAACGATGCAGTCCAGGGTGAGACCTTTCTCCCTGGACAGATCTTCGTATTCGGCGGCTTCGCACTGCGGGCCAATTTGCTTGGCCATCTGGAGCAGATCGAAAGCTACGCCCCTAGCCGTTAGGTCAGGTTTGGAAGTTTGAACTTCACGGCTGACATCTGCGGGGACTTGATCCTCGATGGATTCGAGCCACAGCCAAGCGTGCCGCACTGTCACGGCGAGCATGATTTAGCTCTGCAGCCGGACAGTACCTTGGAGGCCGCACTCGAGCTTGCTCCGATCTTCAATTCGGAGCCGGCTGCGCAGATCGAGGACAGGTGGCTAGACACCGCCTCGGGGGCTGCAACCTCTACGGCGATAGAGCCGAACACTGACCTTGTCCCTCATAAAGCTCGTGACTCCGAGGAGCCGGACTCCCTGCCGGACTCCGAACCTCCCGCGCCCCCTCCGATCGAATCCGATAGGATGCCGATCATGGAGTTCACCGCAGCGGACATCTTTCAACACTCACCTTTCGGCGACATCCTGAGTTCACTAAAGTATCTCTCGTTATCAGGAGAGCTGTCACGCCCAATATGCGACCCTATCCAAAAGGAACTCGAAGGTCCCACCAAGGATAGACCCGCATATTGAAACGCTTTTGCAAGGTGGATATCATTACATCAACATTACATCATAGATGGGGATACATACATAAGGCATACAATGCCACGTGAATACAACATCATCATACATAAGATCAACATCCGACTATGGATGAAACACAAACAGAAACTCAAACGACATCCACCCTGCTAGCCCAGGCCGCCGACCTGGAACCTATCCCCTGAACGAAGAAGAAGCAGAAGAAGAACTCCAATACAAACAAACATCGCTCTCGCGTCATGATCATCGCATAACCTGTACCTGCAACTGTTGTTGTAGTAATCTGTGAGCCACGAGGACTCAGCAATCCCATTACCATGGGTATCAAGACTAGCAAAGCTTAATAGGAAAGGAAGGGGTAAAGTGGTGAGGTTGCAGCAGCGACTAAGCATATATGGTGGCTAACATACGCAAATAAGAGCGAGAAAAGAGCAAGCGGAACGGTCGTGAAACTAGCAATGATCAAGAAGTGATCCTGAACTCCTACTTACGTCAATCATAACCCAGAAACCGTGTTCACTTCCCGGACTCCGCCGAAAAGAGACCATCACGGCTACACACGCGGTTGATGCGTTTTAATTCGGATCAGGTGTCAAGTTATCTACAACCGGACATTAACAAATTCCCATCTACCTATAACTGCAGGCACGGCTTTCGAAAGATTATACCCTGCAGGGGTGTCCCAACTTAGCCCATGATAAGCTCTCGCGATCAACGAAGGATATACCTTCTCCCAGGAAGACCCGATCAGACTCGGAATCCCGGTTTACAAGACATTTCGACAATGGTAAAACAAGACCAGCAAAGCCGCCCGATGCGCCGACAATCCTGATAGGAGCTGCACATATCTCGTTCTCAGGGCAACACCGGATAAGTCAAGCTACGAGTAAAACCAACCCTCGAGTTGCCCCGAGGTGGCCCCGCAGGCTGCTCAGTTCGGACCAACACTTAGACAAGCACTGGCCCGGGGGGGCTAAAATAAAGATGACCCTCGGGTTGGCCAACCCAAGGGAAAGGGATAGGTGGTGGTGAGGCAAATGGTAAAACCAAGGTTGGGCCTTGCTGGATGAGTTTTATTCAAAGCGAACTGTCAAGGGGGTCCCATAAATCACCCAACCACGTAAGGAACGCAAAATCTGGGAACATAACACCGGTATGACGGAAACTAGGGCGGCAAGAGTGGAACAAAACACCAGGCAAAAGGCCGAGTCTTCCACCCTTTACCAAGTATATAGATGCATTAATAATATAAGAGATATTGTGATATCCCAACCAAAATCCTGTCCACCATGGAGCAATCTTCAACTTCACCTGCAACTAGCAACGCTATAAGAGGGGCTGAGCAAAAGCGGTAACATAGCCAATCAACGGTTTGCATAGGAAAGGTATCAAAGGTTAGAGGTTCATGGCAATTTGGGAGGCTTGATATACAGGTGATAAGTAGCGCAGCATAGCGATAGAACGAAACAACTAGCATAGCAATGATAGTAGTGAGATCCAGGGTAGCGGTCATCTTGCCTGAAATCCCGCAAGGAAGAAGAACGAGTCCATCAAGAAGACGAACGGATGAAGTCGAACCAAGCGTTGACGAACGAATCCTCACGATCGCAACGAAACATGAACTATCGAAAAGAAGCACACAACATAGTAAACACACCACACATGAACAAGGCATGATGCACGTACAAGCATGATGCATGACAAGACTACATGAAGCTACACATGGCAAGAGATGATGCAAACAAGAGCAACACATCAAGGCAAGTTTAAATGAGGCCGGGAACAACATATAACAATTCCGGTAAGTCCTCATATGCATATTTCGAAATTGGTCCAGATATGAATAAACCTTATGTTCAAGTTGTTAAACAGCAAGTTAAGATGCACCAAGATGATCTACACGAGATTCTAGTCAAGTTACATATAAAGTTCATTTAGTTCGGAGCTACGGCCTAGAAGATATGAGCAAAACAAGTCAAACAAGGCATTGATGCAAAATGCATACAAACATCAAGAAAACACCTCAAAACAAGGATCCAACATGATAATATGAAACTACATGCAATTCTAAACAAGTTTCATATAGAGCACACTCAAAACGGAGCAACGGTTCAACACACACACATGAAACAAGTTTAAGGACAAGTTTCATATAGAGCACACTCAAAACGGAGCAACGGTTCAACACACACACATGAAACAAGTTTAAACACACATGAAACTAGGCATATTGCAAGCACCAAAACAATATACTACAGCACCCCAACATGAAAACAAAAGGCATGGACATGAAGTACAGGTAAATCACAACAAAACATGAACACTGAGCTATTTCCAGAAATCACTAGAACATGCTCAAACACACATGGTAAGATTGCAAGTTATAACAATTTCAGACTTTGCAGAAAATAACATCAGGATGCAATGTTTAGAGCTATCAAACTACATGTTACAGGAACTTATAATGGCAAAAAAAGGCATGGCATGATTCTACTCAAAGCATAGATCAAAAGTCCCTTACTGACCATAAGCCAAAAGGACCAGAAAATATGATGGCACCCATGTAGACATGGCAAGTTATAATACAGATTCATACATGGCAAAAACAGAATTATGAAGGCATGTTAATGAGCTTGTACCACTCACCACAGAGCAAAATATGGCATGGGAAGGCACCCAACAGTAAGAAGACATGTTTGTGAAGCTAAGCATGGCAAGAGCAAGTTCATAGGATACATGGAACACTAGCAAAACACATGGGAACAAGTGAACTTAATGTTAACAGGCTGACAGCAACATTATGAAGCAACTTTGGAGCAAAATATGGACAAGCTACAGCAAGCTATAAATGCAACCAGGGGCATTAATGGATATAGCATGACATGTAGAACAAAACATATTTAGTGGACATCTCCAGATTATGCATAGAATGATTAGTAGCAACATGTTTATATAGCATCGCGAAATAACAGATTCAGCCTAGCAAAACAGCAACATCATGTACACTACTTAACAACCTCGATTCACTCACCACAAGTCATTGCATGACAATATAAGCATAGCATTATCAAGAAGACATGTTTGTGTAACCAACCAAGTCAAGAACAAGTTCATAGCATGCAAGGATCAACTATAGCAACCTTGGCAAAATTAAATAACATGTAAACAATCTGCCAGGAAACATTTTGAAGCAAAAGTAGAGCACGAACATGACATGCTAGACTACTCCATAATTGCAACCAAGGGCAGGGATGGATAGGCAATAACCACATGTTCAAAATACCCTTAATGAAGTATCTCAAAATATGCATGGATCTCTCTGTAGCATCAAGTTTACATGGCATCAAAATAACAGCAGAACAGGGACTAAAATCAGCAACATCATGATGCCTAGTTTGCATACTTGTGCTAGTCACCACATTGATCACAAAAATACATGGTAAGCACCTCTGTAAAGAAGACATGGCATAGATCAAAACACATGTAGACATCAACCTCATAGGATGCACACATCAATCATGGCAAAAATGACAAAAGAGCTCGTTCTGTTAACGGACAGCAAAAAACATTATGAAGCACTTATACAACAATGATTCAATCATCAAAATGAGCTCAAATGAATATGGTGCAATGAAATGAAATGATGTACTCGTTGAGACGAACAATTTGACATATTACACGCACAAAACGGAGCTACGGATGCAGAGATATGATGGCATGAACATGGCATGAAAATTACACAGACTGGGGACTTAGCAGATTTAGCACCTCGGGGAAAAAGTCAACGCGGCCGGGATCTCGCCGGAGAGCTCGCCGGAGTAGCTCGGGGAAGAAGGGGACGGCCGGAGCAGGCGAAGCTGGGGTCGGGGAAGAAGGGCCCGGGGCGCTCTCGGCCGGATCTCGCCGAATCCGGGCCGGAGAGACACGGGGGCGGCGAGGGCGCGGGATCCGGCCACTGGGCGGCGATGGGCAGCGCGACGCCGCGAGCAGGCGAGCCGGATGGCGGCGGGGAGCGGGGCGCGCGGGGGCGGCGAGCGGGGCGCTCGGG
>NC_041383.1:488387420-488441766 GCF_002162155.2 Triticum dicoccoides | reverse complement strand
GGGGCCGGGGCGCCGGGAGGCGACGGGCGGCGGCGCTGGGACGGAGCGGCGGCGGCGCGCCGGCGGGTGGGGACGCGGCGGCGCCGGGCGGCGCGGGCCACGGGGCGCGGGGCGGCGGCACGGCCGGATGGGCCGGGAGGGCCCGACCCGGGCCTCGGCGGGCCGCGGCGGGGGAAGCGGCAGCGCGCCACATGGCGGCCTCCAATTGGACGGGGCGCGGCGGCGGACGCGTCCGGCCAGGGGCGGACATGTCCGGCGCGCGCCGAGGGGAAAAATCTAGGGTTTGGGGGTAGAATGACCCAAAAATTTTGGGGGGAGGTCTAGTTTTATAGGTAGAGGGAGCTAGGAGAGTCCAAATGAGGAGCGGTTTTCGCCCACACGATCGTGATCGAACGACCGAGAGCATGGAGGGGAGTTAGATGGGTTTTGGGCCACTTTGGAAGGGTGTTGGGTTGTATAGAGAAAGGGGGTTTTACGGTTACCCGGTTAACCGTTGGAGTATCAAACGACCTCCAAATGACACGAAACTTGACAGGCGGTCTACCGGTGGTATAGCAAGGCCGCTTGACAAGACTCGGGCCATTCCGAGAAAGTTTAACACCCACTCACGAAAAGAGAGAAGAGGGGGACGCCGGAGGACATAGGAGCGCCGGACTGCAAAACGGACAACGGGGAAAATGCTCGGATGCATGAGACGAACACGTAAGCAAAATGAAATGCACATGATGACATCACAAAATGCAACACGCAAGCAAATGACATGGCAACTACGACGAATAACTGGCGGACACCTGGCGCAACGAATCCGGGGCGTTACAAGAGCCCTGGCCGGACTGCGGCCAGGACGGTTGGGATGCGGACGGCGAAGAAATTCAAAGCCCACCCACCACCCAGTTGGTAGCCGCTGTCGACGATCTAACCGACATGCTAGACTATGACTCCGAAGACATCGAAGGTATGGACGACGATGCCGGAGACAAACAAGAACCAGCGCCTACCGGGCACTGGAAAGCCACCTCATCATATGACATATACATGGTGGATATCCCAAAGGATAGGAATGGCGAAGGAACAGAGGAGGATGACCCCTCCAAGAAACAGCCCAAGCGCCGGCGTCAGCGGTGCCGCTCTAAATCCCGCCACAACAAGAATGAAGATTCCGGCACCGGAGATAACAATACACTGGACAGTGCCGAAGACAACCCACTCCAGCAAGATCCAGCGCAGGAGGATGGAGACGCCAGCCCTCATGAGAGAGCGGCAAAAGAAGAGGTAGAGGATTATATGCCTCCCTTCGGAGACGAAGCAAGCCTCGACGACGATGAATTCGTCGTGCCTGAGGATCCCGTCGAACAAGAGTGTTTTAAACGCAGGCTTATGGCCACGATGAACAGCCTCAAGAAAAAGCAGCAACAGCTTAGAGCTGATCAAGATCTGCTAGCCGACAGATGGACTGAAGTCCTCGCGGCCGAAGAGCATGAGCTCGAACGCCCCTCCAAAAGCTACCCTAAACGCAAGCTGCTCCCCCGATTAGAGGAGGAAGCGTATGAACCCGCATCACCAGGAGACAATACAGCTGACCGACCACCCCATGGTCGCGACAGAGAGGCCTCTAGGCCCTTCACTAGACCCGTACCCTGGCACCGCCCGAAAAGCACAAGACCACAGGGGAACACTCCGGACTTGCGAGATATATTGGAGGATAAGGCAAGACAATCAAGATCGATCTATGGATCGCGTGGGCGCCCCACGGTACGTGACGACAACCGTCGCGCCGGACACAGTAAGTCCGGCCGGGCCGAACAAAATAGACAAATCTCTTTTGAGCTCCGTCGTGATATCACCTAGTACAAAGGCGCCGCACACCCACTATGCTTCACAAATGAAGTAATGGATCATCAAATCCCCGAAGGGTTAAAACCCGTGAATATCGAATCTTACGATGGCACAACAGACCCCACGGTTGGATCGAAGACTATCTTCTTCACATCCACATGGCCCGCGGTGACGATCTTCACGCCATCAAATATCTCCCCCTCAAGCTTAAAGGACCAGCCCGGCATTGGCTTAACAGCCTGCCAGCAGAGTCAATTGGGAGTTGGGAAGACCTGGAAGCCGCATTCCTCGATAACTTCCAAGGCACGTATGTGCGACCACCAGACGCTGATGACCTAAGCCACATAATTCAGCAGCCAGACGAATCGGCCAGACAATTCTGGACATGGTTCTTAACAAAGAAAAACCAAATCGTCGACTGTCCGGATGCGGAGGCCCTCGCAGCCTTCAAGCATAACATCCGCGACGAGTGGCTTGCCCGGCACCTAGGACAGGAAAAGCCGAAATCCATGGCAGCCCTTACATCACTCATGACCCGCTTTTGCGCGGGTGAGGACAGCTGGCTAGCACGCAGCAACAACCTTAGCAAAAATTTTGGCAGTCCGGATTTCAAGGACCGGAATGGCAGGTCGCGTCGTAACAAAAGCAAATGCCACATCAACGGCGACAATAGTGAGGATACGGCAGTCAATGCTGGATTCAGAGGCTCCAAATCCGGTCAGCGGAAAAAGCCATTCAAAAGAACTGCTCCGGGTCCATCTAATTTGGACCGAATACTCGACCGCTTGTGCCAGATACACGGCACACCCGAAAAGCCAGCTAACCACACCAATAGGGACTGTTGGGTATTCAAGCAGGCAGGCAAGTTAATTGCCGAAAACAATGACAAGGGGCTGCATAGCGATGACGAGGAAGAGACCCGACCGCCGCACAATAGAGGACAGAAGGGTTTCCCCCCACAGGTGCGGATGGTGAACATGATATACGCAACGCACATACCCAAAAGGGAGCGGAAGCGTGCACTCAGGGATGTATACGCGATGGAGCCAGTCGCCTCGAAGTTCAATCCATGGTCCTCCTGCCCGATCACTTTTGACCGAAGGGACCACCCCACCAGCATCCGCCACGGCGGATTCGCCGCATTGGTCTTAGACCCAATCGTCGATGGATTTCACCTCACCAGAGTCTTGATGGATGGCGGCAGCAGCCTAAACCTGCTTTATCAGGATACAGTGCGCAAAATGGGCATAGACCCCTCAAGGATTAAACCTACCAAGACGACCTTTAAAGGCGTCATACCAGGTGTAGAGGCCAATTGTACAGGCTCAGTTACACTGGAAGTGGTCTTCGGATCCCCGGATAACTTCCGAAGCGAGTAGTTAATCTTCGACATAGTCCCGTTCCGCAGCGGCTATCATGCCTTGCTCGGACGTACCGCGTTTGCAAAGTTCAACGCGGTGCCGCACTACGCATACCTCAAGTTCAAGATGCCAGGCCCTAGAGGAGTCATCACGGTCAACGGAAACACTGAACGTTCTCTCCGGACGGGGGAACATAGAGCGGCTCTCGCGGCCGAAGTACAATGCAGCCTCTTAAGGCAATTCTCGAGTCTGGTCGTTAAGCGGCCGGACAAAGCTAAGCGCGCCCGGAGTAACCTACAACAAGACCACCTGGCACGTTCCGAGCACGCGTAGCAGTGCGGCCCCAACCCTAGCCCCTGCAAAACGTCCAAACAGGTCCTTCGCGTAGACCATTACGCTCTGAAGATACCATGGGCATGGGGAGAGGGGCACGACCAAAATAAGCCCAGACTGCGGCTCAACCACACCAGGGGCTCTCAAGTGTGTCGTTCTTTTTTTCTTTTTACCTTTTATTTTTTACCCACAGGACTCCGTTCGTCAGAGGCCCTGTCCGGCAGCAGACCTGCCGAACTCACGATGCAACAACCAGGGGAGGATAAAGGCTACAACGAATATACAGGTGGTCTCCATTACAAGCATTTTTATACACCAATCCGCAGCCTACCCCCGGAGCGGGATATGTTTAACAGTCCCATCCCTTGCTTATCGCACTATTTGTATCGTTCTGCATTCATAGCAGCACTTATTGAATAAAACAATGCAGCACCTTTTTGCTTATAATTGCATTTTTTTTCATACATATGTTCATTTACGACATGTCGCATCCGTACACTTTGGTACGGCTAAAAACACACCAGGGGCTTATGTTTCCAGCAGCATGGTGTGATAAGTCCGGACACTTTCACAAGTGCGGCACCCCGAACTTATATCATTATATGCATCGGCTCCGAATCATGTCTTGGGTCAATAGTTGGGTTTGCCCGGCTCCCATGTTTTGTTACCTTACGTTCCGTTATATCAGCTAAGGTAGCACTGGGAGAACCACTGCGATTGCGCCCCAGTTGAGCTGGGTTAACGCCTCAGTGGAGAAAGCTAAAACTGACCGTCATGATGAGGTGAGAGCCGGTCGCTGTTCGAGAGGTTTTTGCGAGTCCTTAAAGACTTATGCCGCTTAGAGTGAGGAGCCGGATCCTGTCCGGCCCAGGCGTGGATAGCGCCCCAAATTCGGCCTTCCGAAGACTAGGGGCTTCGCCGAAATTTAAAATTATAGAATTCTATGGCTAAGTGAGAGTGTTCAAGCATTATAAGTCCGGTTGCCTTGTTCGCTATGTTGAGCGCCTCCCTAGATGGTCCCAAAAATGGGAACAAGAGTGCTCAAGTTTATCCCGAACACCCCAGCACTCGTGGCATGGGGGCTGAAGCCGACGACTTGCCATCTCTCAGATTTGATAATCAGCCGCACAGAAGGTACTATTTTAAATTAACAAGCGTTGCTTAGCGCATATGAAATAAGTTTTCAGCGCATAGGATAACAAAATGTGATTCTACTCAAAAATTACATCTTTGGAGCACTCCCCCGCAATAGTGCGGGCGCCCTTCAGCACACTCTTATAATACATCTCGGGCGTGCGATGCTCCTTGCCCACTGGTGGCGGGTCCGTCACAAGCTTCTGGGCATCCATCTTGCCCCAGTGCACCTTTGCGTGGGCAAGGGCCCGACGGGCACCCTCAATACAGGCGGAGTGCTTGATGACTTCAACCCACGGGCACGCATCCACCAGCCGCCGCACCAGGCCGAAGTAGCTCCCAGGCATGGCCTCCTTAGGCCACAGCCGAACTATGAGGCCCTTCATGGCCTGTTCGGCCGCCTTGTGGAGCTCGACCAGCTGCTTCAGTTGGTCGCTAAGGGGCACCGGATGTCCGGCCTCAGCATACTGAGACCAGAAGATCTTCTCCGTCGAGCTCCCCTCCTCGGCCCGGTAGAATGCGGCAGCATCGGACACACTGCGAGGAAGATCTGCGGACGCTCTTGGAGAGCTCCGAATTCGGGTAAGCAACAGGTAATTAACACTCACATGCTTACTTTGCATGAAAAATGCCTTACCCGCTGCTATTTTCTTCACCGCCTCAATCTCCTGGAGGGCCTTGTAGGCTTCGGCCTTAGCGGCTTTGGCATTCTCAAGAGCCGTTGCAAGCTCAGACTCTCGAGTCTTTGAGTCATGCTCCAGGCTCTCATGTTTTTTCACAAGATCCTGGAGCTCTTGTTGTACCTCCGCCACCCGCGCCTCCTGTTTCTCTCGCTCGGTGCGCTCTGCGGCCGCATTTCGTTCGACCGCGGCCACCGCCTCTTTCAGGGTCGCCACCTCGTTAGTGGCCCCTGCAATACCCACGTTATCCTTGTCATTCTTTTTGCAACCAAAATACTTTTCTGTAAGGTACAATTTTACTCAGGTGTTACTCACCTTCCTTGTCCTCGAGCTGCTTCTTGGCACAACCGAGCTCGTTCTCGGACCGCTCAAGGTTTTCCTT
The DNA here is from genome assembly GCF_002162155.2 of Triticum dicoccoides. Classification (NCBI taxonomy): domain Eukaryota; kingdom Viridiplantae; phylum Streptophyta; class Magnoliopsida; order Poales; family Poaceae; genus Triticum; species Triticum dicoccoides. The sequence continues at coordinate 488,436,040 of NC_041383.1, read as the reverse complement.
CAAAGTATTGACCTCCGCAGTCAGTGCGGCAGAGGTCAGCAGCACAGCCTGCAATCACATATTGACATATTTTTTAACTCCTGCGTATATCTTTTTAGATCCTCAGTCCGGCTTTTCTTTCCGAACACCGAACCAAACATCAGGGGCTACTGTCTATGCGGTACCATTTTTTACATATTGAAATTCTTACCTCAAAGCCTGTTAGAAGGCTGCTGCAGGCTTCGGTCAGCCCGCTCTTGGCGAGCTGCACCTTCTGAATCACCGCACTCATAACAGTGCGGTGTTCCTCTTTGATGGAGGCGCCGTTGAGCGCCTCCAGTAAGTTATCCGGTACCTCCGGTTGGACGGAGGCAGCCGTCGTCACGGTCTTGCCCTTCTTGCGAAGGGGTCGCCCGCCGGACTCCGGAGCCACTGTGGGTTCCGGGGCCGAGTCCGGTGCAAAGTCCGGGAGGTTGTCCTGCGACACCTCCGGGGTCCTCTCCTCCTGGTGGGTCCCTTCCTGGGATCCCACCTCGGCATCGTCCGCATCATGGGGGGTGGAGGCCGTCGGAAGAGAATCCATATCCGACGCACCTAAGGACCCGCTCGACGAGGCGGGAAGATCATCCTTAGGCGGAATGCAGGGTTGTATGCGGCATTAGAAAGACATTATGTGGCGAAAAATAAAAACCTTGAAGTTATTCGGGAGTCCGGATACATACGATCTCGCCAGGGGCTTGGCCCTTGGAGGCCAGTCCTCGTCGTCGTCACTGGCGTTGGCGGAGCAGTCCGGGGGAAGAGTTTTTCCCTTCTTGGACCCCTCGGCCTCCCTTGTTGGGGAGGCCTTCCTTTTCTTCCCTCCCCCCGCTGGGGGAGAGGCTTTCTTCTTCTCCTCCTCGCCTTGGTGGGAGGAGTCAGCCTCGGATTCATCATCCGATAGCACCTGAAAACGGGAACTCTTCCGAGTCCCCGTGGCCTTCTTTTTCGCCTTCTTCTTCGGCACCACGTGGGGTGCCGGAGCCAGCAGCCCCGTTAGGCGGGCGTCCGCTGGGTCCTCTGGCAATGGGGCCGGACAGATAGTCCGTTCGGCCTTCGCCAGCCATTCCTGTCAAAGGGAAAGGGAGTTTAGATCCCGTATAGAGTCAAACTATGTAAAACAAGTGGTGAAATCACTTACCTCGTCAGTTGGACGCTGCGAGCGGAATCCGCGATCTTCAGTAGCGGATGCGGGAGCTTCGGCGCCCTTGAACAGCACCTTCCAAACATCTTCGTACATAGTGTCGAAGAGCCCGCTTAGGGTCTGGTGCTGCGCCGGATCAAACTCCCACATGTTGAAGCCCCGTCGTTGGCACGGGAGAATCCGGCGGATGAGCATGACCTGGACTATGTTGACAAGCTTGAGCTTCTTGTCCACCAGCTTCTGGATACAGGCTTGGAGTCCGGTCAACTCCTCCGAATCCCCCCAGATCCGGCCGCTCTCTTTCCAGGAGGTGAGCCATGTAGGGATGCCGGATCTGAATTCGGGGGCCGCTGCCCAATCAGGGTCACGCGGCTCGGTGACGTAGAACCACCCCGATTGCCACCCCTTGATGGTTTCCACGAAAGTGCCCTCCAGCCACGTAACGTGGGACATCCTGCCGACCATGGCGCCTCCGCACTCCGCTTGGCTGCCCTTCACAACCTTCGACTTGACACTGAAGGTCTTGAGCCACAAGCCGAAGTGGGGCTGGATGCAGAGGAAGGCCTCACACACAACGATAAATGCCGAGACATTGAGGATGAAATTCGGGGCCAGATCATGGAAACCTAGGCCGTAGTAGAACATGAGCCCCCGGACAAAGGGATGAAGTGGGAAGCCCAGTCCGCGGAGGAAATGGGGAAGAAATACTACCCTCTCATGGGGCCTGGGGGTGGGGATGAGCTCTCCCTCGTCAGGGAGCCGGTGCGCGATGTCGCTGGACAAATATCCGGCATCGCGCAGCTTCTAGATCTGCCCCTCCGTGACGGAGGAGGCCATCCACTTGCCTCCCGCTCCGGACATAGTTGGAGAAGGTTGAGGTGAGAAGTGCGGACTTGGGCACTGGAGCTCGAGTTCGCGGAGATGGATAAGCCAAGGAGGAAGAAGGCCTAGGTAAAAGGGTTGGATCTTTATCCCCTTATATGGGCAGACAAGAACATGTGTCCCCACCGGCCTGGTAAAACTCGCTTATCTCCCAAGCGTCACAATCAATGGCGCGGTTGGGTTACCCACGTCCGTATTGATGGGAATCCCGGAATAAGGGGAACATGATCTCTACTTCGACAAGACGTGCCAAGGAAACCGCCTCGCTAAACGCACGGAGGTGGAATAATAAAAACAATTCGAGTAAAGGCTTGGTAATGGCATGATGTCACACCACTAAATACGTCAGCAGATTGAACTTGTGTAATATTATTCTCTCTATGGTGGTACGTGGAATTTATTTTTGCAGAGCTGGACACTATCCTGGTGTTCACAATCTTCTATAAATTATTCGGAGGAAGAACCCACCTTGCAATGCCGAAGACAACATGCGCGCCGGACTCGTCGTCATTGAAGCCTGGTTCAGGGGCTACTGAGGGAGTTCCGGACTAGGGGGTGTCCGGATAGCCGAACTATCATCATCGGCCAGACTCTAAGACTATGAAGATACAAGATTGAAGACTTCGTCCCGTGTCCGGATGGGACTTTCCTTGGCGTGGAAGGCAAGCTTGGTGATACGGATATGTAGATTTCCTACCATTGTAACCGACTCTGTGTAACCCTAGCCCTCTCCGGTGTCTATATAAACCGGATGGCTTTAGTCCCTAGGACGAACAACAATCATGCCGTAGGCTAGCTTCTAGGGTTTAGCCTCCTTGATCTCGTGGTAGATCCACTCTTGTAACACACATCATCAATATTAATCAAGCAGGACGTAGGGTTTTACCTCCATCAAGAGGGCCCGAACCTAGATAAAACATCGTGTTCCTTGTCTCCTGTTACCATCCGCCTAGACGCACAGTTCGGGACCCCCTACCCGAGATCCGCCGGTTTTGACACCGACAGTTATCATCTGCTGCTTATTGCGGACCTCTCCGCGTGCATGCAAAGCGCTTGCACGTTAAAAGGAGGGCACCTGAGCATTGCGACTCATGGGCTCTTACTGGCTCTCCAGCCCTCACCGCCTGGCCTTGACCCACGGCATCGCGACCTGTCATGCTAGCGGCGGCTGAGCTCGCTCGAGGGCCGGGACCTGAGGACGTAGAGCATTTGCATTTAACCAAACTGCAGGAACACACTATTGATAAAGGCCTAGAGCCAGGCGCAACCCGCCTCGAGGTAGGGCCTCGTGAGTCCCGCGCTGGCTCACGGGTGCCCAGATACACCTCTCCTAGCCCTACCGTGCCAGCCACGTGTCAGGGCAGGGTTGTACACGGCCCGGGGGCTCCTCCCGGAGGGGAGCCCCTCCCACGTACCAGTGGAAGCACCATGCTCCGTGCTGGCTGACGACACTGCCGAGGAGCGGCTATGCCCGTACACATACGGAAGCGCTATGCTCCGCGCTAGTGATAAACAACTGAGGGCGGCCCACGGCCGTACCAACCTCAGGGAGCCCAGAGCTCAGTGTCTGGCGACATCGCAACGCCTCCCCTCAGGAGTGCCGCGCGAGGGGGCTGGACACGGGGACTGCGCCCGGGCCACACCCGAACGCATGCCACCCAGCCAGGTCCCTTGGACCTGGTCGTCGCGCGCCCCTCCCCGAGCGGAGCCAAGGTACGAAAGCTTGTTTGCACGTCAAGGGGGACTCCTGAGCATCGCGACTCAGGAGCCTAACTGGTCACGTAGCCCCTCACTCCTTAGTCCCGTCTTGGTTTCCGGTCGGGGCTAACGGCGGCTGAGTTATGCGCGGGGCCGGGCCCTGCCGACGTAGAACGACAAATCCACTCCTACACCTCCCTTCCCTACTTGTTGTTCACGCGTCAAGGGGGACTCCTGAGCATCGCGACTCAGGAGCCTAACTTGCCACGTAGCCCCTCACTCCTTAGTCCCGTCCTGGTTTCCGATCGGGGCTAACGGCGGCTGAGGTATGCGCGGGGCCGGGCCCTGCCGACGTAGAACACGGGCAAATAGGAGGGAAAATGCAAATTTTAAGGAATTCAAAAGCAAATATTACAAGCCATAGAGTGTGTCACAACACCAAACACAAGTTTAAACGCCTCCATGAGGCATGGTGCATGTTGCTGGAATTAAAACAGGACAGAAGCCGCAAAGGGATCACTTTCTAGTGGCGCCGCCGCCTGTGGTGGAGCCACGCTGGGTGGCTCCGCCTCCTAAAGCCGCGGAACTGGCGGCGTCGCGTCTAGCCAAGATGCTGAAGGCACGGAACCTCCCCAGGAAAGCCTCGGCTCGGCCCTTCACGGCCTCAGTAGCAGCGGCGGCAAGGTCGCCGCTCACAGGGTCCAGCAGGCTGTCGAGGTCAGCGTTGGGGTCGCGAACGTAGACGTGGCTGAGAATGCGCGTCAGCGCTGCAGACGACAGGGCCCGCGCCTTGGCCTCGACTGTAGGGCCAAGGCCGTCTGCGGCATCTTCAAGCGCATGGACCAGGTAGGGAAGCAGCTCGGCAGGGCCGTTCTCTTCACCATCCAATGGTTCCTCTAAGCTGCCCTCATAGAGCGTCTTCAGCGCGGCGCGAGCCTTCTCCTCCAGCTTAGCAAAGGCCACTCGATCCTCGGCCAGGACCTTCGCCTTGTGGTCTAGCTCGGTCCTCTCCACCTTCAACGCCTGCTCCAGCGTCTCCAACCGGCCATGGCGGTCAGCAAGCTCGGCGTCCCGGTCTTTGAAGGCAGCCTCTCGAGCCTTCATCTCCTTCTCCTTCTCCTGGCAGACGCGTACCTCCTTCGCGTGCTCCTCGCACAGGTCTTGCAGCTCGACCTCCAGCGCCTTGCAGCGGCCCTGGGCATCTGCAGCATCGCCCTGGGCAGCATCGCAAGCGGCCTTGGCCTGGCAGGCGGCTTGCCTCTCCTTGTCAGAGGCATACGTAGCCTGCCTTAGCACCGCTCGGACAGAGGCGGCAGAGCGGGCCCAGCCAGAAGCTAGCTCGAGGCGCCTGACCACTAGGCGGGGGTCCGCGCTCTGGAGGTCCTCCCGCAGCCGGCTCAGTTCATTGGCGGCTTCGTCCAAGACGGCGAAGGGATCAGAAGAGATGGGAGCCGGTGGAGCAGGCAAAGAGGACGGCAGTGTGATCACGGCTTAGGAGGAAGCAGCCTCCCGGGCCTTGGGCATCTCAGTGGCAGCATCAAGCCCAGGCACCTCCAGGATCAGCGGGGCCACGGGGGCTGACTCCTCACCAGAGTGTCCCTGCTAGGCTCGTGAGGATGACCGGGCAGGGGAGGCACGAGGCTCGGTGCCCCCTTTCCCCGTAGACAAAGGTGCTGCCCCGGCAGACGAACTCGCCTCAAGCAGGGCCGCAGAAGCCCCCTTCAACTTCTTTGCCTTAGGGGCCGGCCTGGTCAAAAGAGTGCAGACGTCAAGTCTCGGCGGCAGAAACAAAGCAGAGCGCGGATCGAGTACTTACTGGTCATCGCTCGCGGGCTCAAGCAGCCTCCGGCCAAACTTGAAGCCCGAGAGCCTGCAGCTGGGGTCAGCCTTGGGAGGCACGGAAGTAGAGGACGCGTCAGGAAGGCCGGAGCTGGCCTCAGAGCGCCCCGGAGCCAGAGCGGATCCTGGGGGCACCAGCCCCGACCTGTCCTTCCTCGGGACCAGGGGAGAATCCACTCCTCCTCGCCTGGCGCTGGCCTCGTCGTCGTCCGGCATGGAGTGGAGGGTGCGAGACCTGCGCCGGGGAAAGGACTCCTCCGACTCCCCGCCAGTCGCCTCAGAGTCAAACTCTTCCTCCTCCTCCTCCTCCTCCTCCTCTTCTTCCTCCTCACTCCCGCTGGAATCGCTGGAGGACACATTCACCATCGACAACACCGTCAGATCCCCGGGAGCCACTGCGGGCACTAGCCCCTCACCGTTGAAGGTGGGCATGGCGTTCACCACCTGCTCCCAGTCACCGTGAAGAAACAAGGGGACAGGAGCACCGTCCGGCCTCGCCACGTCTCCCCCGACCAAGGAGTGGAGGGCTGCGACCAGATCTTCGTCGGCCAGGGCTGTAGAGCTCAAGCGAAGGGCAGCGTCCGCTTCCCCAAGCCTCCACAATGGGAGCGAGTGCTCCCGGAGTGCAGCCACCCGGTGCTCTAGGAACTCCCTTAGGAGCGTGGCCCCGGTCAGCTTCGCCGCCCCCAGGTTGCTTGGCCTCGGGTCCGCGTCCATCCTCTCCAGCACCACCCTCGCGCGGGGGTCGACAAGCTCTGCGCGGGCCACGCATCAACGGCCTTGGGCTGCCCCATAGGCAGCACCAGTCGGGGGTGGATGCGCCCGGCGTCCACCATGACCCACTTGCTACGGAAGCCTTCGATCCTCTTCCCGGGCTTCGAGATGGCGTTGGAGCCGGAGTATGCGATAAAACTCGCGCATGTGGAGATGGGGCCACGAGAAACCCGGAGGTAAAAGTAATGGCGCAGCAAGGCCACTGAGGGCTTTATCCCAACGTGAGCCTCACATTAGTAGGCGAAAATCGCCAAGAGAAGAACAGAGTTGGGGTGGAGGTGCAGAGCTTGCAAGTTGTATAGGCGAAGAACAGCAAGGAAGAACTCGGAAAAAGGAGGCACCATACCGGCGATGACGGCGCTCACAAAGAGCGGGTAGAAGGTGCTCCCCTTGCCTTCAGGCTGGTCGGAGCCAGCCTTGAACATGATCACTCTCACGTTGCCCTGCGCCACCGTCCTCAGGCGCATGAGGGCGAGATTCCTCTCCAACACATTCGGGGGATCCAGAGCCGGCGAGTACCAGGCCTCTGTCGGGGTCTTGCGGGGTGCCATGGCTTGCCGGATGGGAAGGATTGAGGCAGATCTGGAGGATTTCGGATGCAGGAAGGAGAAGGGCGAGAAAGGGGATCTGGAGCAAGGCAAGCAAGAACAAAGCAGGTAAGTCTGGCCCGGGCACCTCCTTTTGTCAGATGGGTGGTTGCCGAGGCGTCGTAGGGAAGTGGAGACGCCCACGTCCAATCAATTGCCACGCGGCGCCCAAGGCTGCAGGCTGATGGGGCCCGCAGTGCTTCACACTTGCCCCTTCGCTTCTCTGCTAAGCCAAGTAGCGCCTTGGGCCCGGGGGCTACTGTCGGTGTTCTGGGAACGGGGGTCCCTACTTGCCTGCCTGCGGCCTGTGGCGTGGCTCAAGTGGGGGCCCAATGCAGCCCAGCTTCATCAGCTCAAGCTCAAGACCCTCACGAGGCGGACGACAGGAAGCTCCCTCAGGAGTAGCCTCCTCAGGCAGGCTCGCGAGGAGGCGGAGAGATCAAGGCAGGGCACCACGATCGAGGCCAGGCGGGCGCCAGGCGGGCGCCGGCCTGCGCAATGTCCTTGTTTCCTTTTCGGTGCAAAGGGGGTAAGCATAGGCCAAGGCATCAGGCAAAGGTTACCGTTTCGGTGCAACAAGACCAAGACCGACAGAACAGCAGGATGGAGGTCATCGTGGAGCCTAGGGCGGCGTCATCGTCAGAGCCTTTGGCAGCCGAAGACCAACTTTAGCCAGGATAAGTGTACTAGATGTTCCCCTTCAAAATGGCCAATTGTTGGCGCCCTTCCCGCTCATTATTTGGGAAGAGGCCCAGGGCCTCGCTCTATAAATAGGACTAGCCACCATAGGGTAGAGGCATCGAGAAACAGATCAATCAGAGAGAGAGAGAGGGGCGACCGAACTCACCCAAGCAGTTCATCGCACTAGCTCAAGAACAGCCCCTTGCGAGGTTGTTCTCCCTTTGTACTGTTCACCAGCAGCCCCTGAGGCAATCCACCACACCACACACTGGAGTAGGGTATTACACCATACTGGTGGCCTGAACCAGTATAAATCTCGTGTTCCTTGTGTGTTCATATTTCTTTCTTAGATCCTTGCGAGGCTTCGAGACGTGAGCTGGTAGGGGAGAGATCTTCGTGCGGACCCCAGTGTTCGAACCTCAAGGGTCTGCCGGAACCCGAAATCCAACAGATGAGTCCAGTTGGATGAACTTCTTGACATCAACAGGAGTAACGCCTTCACCTGCCTTGGGAACGCCATTCTTGACGACATACCAGAGGTCGACGTCAATGGCTTCAAGATGCATATGCATCTTATTCTTCTAGTAGGGGTAATCAGTGCCATCGAACACAGGGCACACAACAAAGACCTTGATTATCCCTGCAGTCGACATAGCTAAACTCCAGGTGGTTAAACTGAATCACACAGAACAAGGGAGCACCTTGCTCTAATACCAATTGAAAGTGCTAGTATTCAACTAGAGGGGGGGTGAATATGCGATTTTTATGAATGTCTTCAAAACATGGGTGCTTTGAAGACAAACAATAGAAATGAACCTATTGATATGCGGCGGAAGGTAGACTACACTAGACAAGCCATAGTCAAGTAAGCAATGTAGTGAAAGCATGAAGACTATCAGCAACTAGGTAGTATGGATCAGGATGGAAGATAGTTTGAAGCCAAACAGTAAACAGTCTTCGCATAGTTAAGTCAATCATATCAGGCAAATTGGCAAAGACTTCAAAAGACAAACTGTAAGTAAAGAGAGAGAGGAAGGATAGAACCAGTTGCTCGGAGAGGACAAGGGATTTGTTGGACCAGTTCCAGTTGCTGTGACAACTGTACGTCTGGTTAGGGAGGCTGAGATTCAACTCAGAAGACCGCGTCTTCACCTTATTCCCCTTGATCTAAGAACACTTTGTCCTCGCCCAATCACTCTGGTATGTCTTCAAGGGAGACTTCCAAACCTTCACAGACTTCGTTCACCGGCAATCCACAATGACTCTTGGTTGCTAAGAACGCGACGCCTAACCGGCTGGAGGATTCACAGTCCTCAATTGTAATAAGTCTTCAGATCACGCGGACAGAAAGACTTCAGTAATGCCTAATACTCTTTGGCTCTGGGTGTTTTGGGCTTTGTCCTCACAAGGATTACTCTCTCAAAGACTTCAGAGGTGGGTTGCTCTCAAACGACAAAAGTCGTGCACTAAATCTGAGAAGCCACCAATTTATGGTGTAGGGGGTGGGCTATTTATAGCTAGGAGGCAACCCGACCTGATTTGTCCAAAATGACCCTGGGTCACTAAGGAACTGACACATGTCCAACAGTCAGATCTCAAACACACGCGGCAGCTTGACTTGGGCTACAAGTAAAGCTGACTCATCCAGCTCTGGATAAGATTTGCTCTCATTGTCTTCGCTCGAAGATATAAGATTTGGTTGAGCATCACTTTAGTCACTCTGACTTTGTTCACTTGGACCCCACTTAACAGTGCGGTGGTTCCTATGACTCAACAAAGAAGAAAAGGAACTACGAAACAACTACGTCTTCGCACTCCATAGTCTTCATGCGATGTCTTTTCTTGTCATAGTCTTCAATGTGAATATCTTCACAGACCACCATTGTCTTCAATGTCTTCACACATTTTTAGGGGTCATCTCTGGTAGGTAAACCGAATCAATATGGGACTACTACCTATGTTATCCTGCAATTCTCACAAACACATTAGTCCCTCAACCAAGTTTGTCGTTAATACTCCAAAACCAACTAGGGGTGGCACTAGATGCACTTACAGATATGAATAAAGCTATAACATACATTCAAATTCAATTTCAGTTTCAATTTCAATTTCAATTTGATATAGCAGCAATTAAATTACGGTGAAATTACGCTCTTCAGGTTGTTACGGCACACACGATTGGTAAAACACAAATGTTTGCAATATACACCATAATTCGAAATGGTTCACAGAGAGAAAATGTGTGCAAGCGTGCACACAATTGCCGTTTGCAAAGCGTGTGCGATGTCAGACAATATCACAAACGGTGCCAGCAAACAAACCATTTGCCATAGTTGCCTTATCGTACATGATTCGCAACCATGAACTGTTAATGATGAAGTATCATAAACGTTGCACCAGAGAATAGCGTTTGTGACAGTTGCCTTATTGTACACGATCCACAACCATGAACTGTTTTTGATGAAGTATGCATCGTAAACGTTGCATCATAGAATAGCGTGTGTGATAGTTGTCGTGTACAATGATGTTACGACGGTCCAACGTCTCGTAATCCTATCCGACACTCGTACGACGATTAGCTAATCTTCTTAATTAGTTATCGCATACGGTTTGTGAAAAGCAAATGTGTGTGATTGTATGCTTATCATACACTTTCTATAATAGTGAACCATTTGTGATGGGCCGTGCATCGTAAACATAGCACCATAGAATGCTGACTACGATGGCAATGCGAGCACAAACGAGTAGGAGTACTGTATATGCATCTTGGCTCCCTATCCCTGATGGTTTCTGGGTCGTGTCGGAAGGATCCCCTATTGCCCACACTCACTTGGCGACTGTTCCAAATGCCGTCGCGGAAAGGAGTTAAAAACCGTTTGTATAGCACCGATGCGTACCAGTGGCCACCACTCCTTGACGGAAACCATGCCTCCCTAATCTGTAGTATGAACATCATGTAAACCAAGCCACGTTCTGGTCATTCCCCAAACTTTGTATAAAAGAATCAAGTAGACATGAAGTATACACATATATCATTGAATCATGTAAAACATTTAAAAGGTAATCAACCACATTTTAACAACACTCTCTGGCTCTTAAATAAGTGATATTTTACTTGCACAATTTGCAAGGTACAAACTAAACCATAAACTATAGTAAAAACAAAATCATAAAGTCATAAATAAATTTATAGAATCCTTCTATCAATATTCCTGTAAAATTCAGCATGTTTAATGCTATAAAGAATAGCAACTTGAATACCCACGAGGACAAGAATATGTTATGTGCACATGCAAATCTCCACTATCAAATTTATCGAAACATCAGCCAAAATAACTTATGGGATGGTGTGCTGTTGTCACTTGTTGGTGTTCTATGTGGCTCGACCACACTGACACGCATTTCCCACAGGAGTGCAAAAGACCGGGAGGAGGCGATGCTTGGACGACCTATTGCCCAAGAAGATGTCATTTATTTATGGAGAAGGGGGTATTACATACAATTTGTATGCGAGGCAGTTCAAATTAGTGGGAAAAATATACCATGCACAAGATGTTGCAATGGAAAATGCCTCACATAATAAATTATGTTCTATAATGAGAACACAGTCCAATCCATGATGAGAAGACATTGTTTCAATGATTCCCTTGTGCGATCCATAAATCACTTTCCAGAACAGAAAAAGTATATGAGAGTGCATATATTGAAATAAAACGTGTACCAACCGGTAAAAACAATTTCCCATTTAAATAGACCACGAAAGAAGCATCGAAAATTGGAGACTGGAGTCAGCATACCGAAGAGGAAATGCAGGAAATGGAATGCCCCGCTTGTGTCACCGAAAAATAAGTCCCTCGATTCACTAATTCATCACCTTGAGGCAAATATCATGCACCCTCTGCTCCTCTTCTTTGAATCATTAATTTATTTTTGTAAACATACCCTTTGGCTGTAACTGTGCCAGCCCACTGAGAACAACACAACACATACTTTTTGTCAAATGTTACAGTACAGAAGGAAAATGAAAGGACTTTGCCCTTGTGCTTTGGCAAAAATCTTCCAAGTCATAAGTTACAAAACCATGGGATGTGTGATAAAGTCTAATGTCTAAAATTTTCAGATTTTTTCGACTTTGTTTGATCATGTTTTTCCAATTTTTTGCATACTCAGGTGTAGTACACCGTAGAGTAGAAAATCCACTCTCAAAACCTATTGATAACATCTTATAATTAAGAGAAATGCAGCAGGGACCACATGCGTGTAGTGATTTAGCAAACAATTTAAAAGTGAAAGTAGGATAAACAACTTACCAATCTACACTGAAGAGTACTGAAAGTAATTTGAGTTGCCTTCTTGCTAAACAACTTACCACATACGTGTAGTCGTAGCATGATGTACAGTAAGCAGGAAACATCCATTCTTCAAAAGAAAATAATTTAGTAGCGTGCAGTTTAGTGGCCAAGCAAAAACAAAGGAAACCCTGCACTTTTGAGAAAGAATGTTAGCTTCCTCGGATAACAATATCATTTTCCCTTTCAGATGGCACAAAATGATTTAATAACTACAATTCCTCTTGCTAAACAATGCATATCTTGCACACATCCAGACTAATCTTAGTTCACCGATGCTAATCAGTAGAGCTAAGAAAACATAGTTTAGTAGGCCACTCGGGACCAGGCACTTTCTCCACTGGGCGCCTGGGCCGCAAAGCACCCAAGTGCTCGTCAAACAACACACTGAACACCGAGCAGCAGGCCATTTGTGCGATCCCAGCAGAAACTCAAATAATTCCGTTGGAAGGTTAATTAGAGCGAGTGTATTTCAGCGGAATTCATGATTTATTGCAAGTTGGATGCCTGCACGATGTAATATTTTCTAATGTATCACACCATATTCTTAGAAACTAACTGAAAACAGTATGGACATAAGATAAACACCATGCATCTGCACATCTTAGTTTTCTCATCAGGTAAGAATGGAAGAGTTCATATAAATGGTTTATATATAAAGAATAGATGCGAGGCACAGTCCAGCATTAGCACACAGTCCACTGGAGTATTAGCACAGATTAACCAGTAGCACCCGCGCACATGGGCGTATCTTCCTCCTCCCTCTCTCTTCCCTCTTGGACGACTCTCGCTAGTAGCCTGCTCTTCTTACGCCGATGTTTACTGACGTCCTGCACAAACAAACCAATTTTTTATGTTTTGTAAAACAAATGGACCAAGAATACAACATATATGAGATAAATTTTGAGCATTCAAAAGAGGATGGAATCGACAATAGATAAGCAAGTTTTTTTTGGAACGAAGACGCTAGTAGCGTCTTGCTTTAAATTAATAAAGCCCGAAAGGCACCAAGGTTCAATGGTTACACCATAACAAAGTCAGCAACACACCCAACAAGACAGCAAAACAAGCAAGGTTCATCGCAACAAAATAAACATCACGGACCAGCCAGTGCAATGACCTAAACGACTCAACACTCCATGGAGAACTTCCAAGCTTCATCAACTCGCCAGGTTTTGTCTTGCCATCATCTGAATCGTCTTGATACGCGCCATGGCAGCTGTCATACGCTCAGCATCGCGCTCCTTCCCCAGCGGGGTCCACGTCTGCAGAAATAAATGGCATTTGAAGATCACGTCTGTAGGGTGGTTAGGAAATTTCTTTTCAATCGTAATTTTATTCCGTGTCGTCCAAAGTGCCCACAGGAGCGCCCCTACGCAACGCCAGGCAAGTCTGCACGAGGACCCTTTCGTGGACTTAAGTATAGAAACTAATTGGGTCCCCGAAGCGGGATTCCAGTCCGTGTGAAAGGCCTCCCGGACAGCGCTCCACACAAACCTGGCCAAGTGACACCTAAAGAAAACATGGTTCGCGTCTTCTCCATGCCTGCAGATCGCACATGTGCCATCGGCCGGGCCGTTCCGTTTGGCTACGTTATCCGAAGTAGGCAGCCTATTCCTAAGCATTTGCCACATGAAGATCTTAATCTTCAGGGGCAAGCCTGCCTTCCACAATCCCTTAGCTATGTCAAGCACTGGCCCTCCAGTAAGCTTGTTATACAAGGATTTTACCGAGAATTTCCCGGACGCAGTCAAACTCCAGCTAACTGTGTCAGCCCCCTCCCGCAGGCGGGGGGAACCTAATTGCTGGACCATCCCATCCCAAGATGCACATTCTTCGTTAGATAGGGCCCTCATAAAGTGGATCGCCGGAGGGTCTGTACGCATCGCCTCCCCAACTAGGTTTTCCAATAGGTTTACAATGACAAGCTTAAGAATTGTGTATTCAACACTCAATAGATCAGTACTAACTTCTAATAATTCAGTACTAATTGTTGAAAATTTGCTTCCACATTGATTTGCACCGAGCTGGAGTAATAAGCGTATGTTTTGGATGAACCTGTTTCAATTGTTTGGCAAAGTGATGGATCCTCGGTATAAGCAATTCCACTTTTTGTTGCATGGAGAACAAATAAACACAAAGGTACCTCGTCCCAGGTAGTTGAAGCAAGTGGGTCACCAGAAGAAGCACTTGAACTCTTTGATTCAACAGAACCATCTAGAAGTGTGGAAGTTAGAATGTTTTCAGTCCTATCTAGCTTGTCATCCCAAGGAATGACAACTAATATAGACAAAAGTTAAGGTGCGGGCGGCAGGGCGCGCCGGCGAGGAGGGCGGCTGGGGGCCTCCCCCTACCTGGTGGCTCAAAGAGCAGGAGCGCAAGAAGAAAAGGAAAGAGGAGTACAAGAAGAAGGGGCTGGAGCTCAAGCGCAAGGAATCGCTCCATCCCCATTGCGGCGACCGCGTCGGCGACCCTTTCAACAAGCCGAAGATGAAGAAACACAAGCCGGCGATGAAGGTGGCCTCCAAGCCCTCCTCCTCCAAGGGCACGGCGGCGGAGCCAATCCCAGTCGAGGAGTCGGCGGGGCCGGAATGCTTCAGATGTGGGCGCACGGGCCACTACCAGAATGAGTGCGCCTTCCAGCAACTGTGCGTGCTCTGCAGCATGGAGGGCCATGCGTCGACGCACTGCCCCACGCGTGGCAAGTAGCTGGTGCTCCAGACCATGGGCCACGCCTTCGCTGGGGGTGGTTTCTTCTGCTTGCAGTACCCCGAGGAGGCGGATGCGGGGGCGTCGGATCTGTTGGGGGTCAACGCGGCTCTGGTGTCGGCTACGCCCGGCGTCCCGTCGAAGGAAATTCTGGAGGAAGAGCACCACCACCTCTTCGAAGGGGCGTGGGATTGGCAGGTGGCCCCGTTCGACGTGGATTCCTTCTCTGTGGCCTTCCCAGATTCGGCATTGCCGAGGATGGCGTCGCGCAGCGGCAAGCTGTTTCTCCCCATCAACAACATCACGGTGAACATCCGCGACGTAGTCCTTGCCAAGCCCAAGGCGCTGGCGATGCCGGAAGTTTGGGTCAAGATGTGGGGTATCCCCCCGAAGCAGCGGCGCGTGGAGCGGTTGATGGCGGCCACGACCATGATCGGGCGCCCCTGGTGGTGGATGAGCTGTCCTTCATTCGCTCGGGCCCAGTGCACATGCTTTTTGCGTGTCGTGTGCCGGCCAAGCTCTGTGGCTTCATGCAGATCTGGTTCAATGAGGAAGGATACAACATTAAGCTCGAGCCGGAGTTGGGGTCTCGTCCGGCGCCCCCTGCCCTCCCACATCCTCTGCCCCCTCCTAGTGGCCGCGGGCCCGATGATCAGGACAAGGACAAGGACAAGCCAAAGGACAAGGATCACAAGTAGGATGCAAGCATGGAGGAGGACGACTCCATTGACACGGCGGTGTGGGATAAGCTAGGGATCTCCGCGCAGTGCCCTGTTGCTCAGGTGGATGGGGCTTCGAAGGTGCGGGTGGTTGTGGCTGGGGGCTCGGATGGGGTGACAATCTCGATCCCAACCAATATGGATTAAACTTGGGGTCGGTCTCCTCCCCCCCCATGGTGGCTGCGGGTGTGGATGGCGGTCTGTCCCCGCTCGGCCTCTCCCCCGCTCTCTCGCGCCCCCGCCTGGCTGGGTCTCCGGCCTCTGGTGGCCGCGGCTCCACCCTTAGCGGCTCGGTGAAGCCTATGAAGAAGACAGCGATGCGCAAGGTCGGTGCGGAGGCGGTGCGCACGATGGAGACGCTGGGGGCGCCTGTCACTCCAAGGCAGTCGGTCATGGCGTTGGCGGTCCCGACGGTGCCTCCCCCTGCAGACCTGCTGTGGCAGGATGCCTCCAAGACGGTGCTGATCTCAAAGGCCAAGCGCACCAAGACGGTGCCGGTGGTGCCGGTGCGCACCAGCTCGTGTTCCAAGGGGGCCAAGGGCAACATGCCGTCGCTGCAGCGGGCACAACTCCTCCAAGCTCAGAAGAACATGGAGATCTCAGGTAACCCACCTCCCCGGTTTATGGTTCTTGATGACTTCTCGGACGATCATTTGCATGAGGTGTTGGATGCGAGCAGGGTGGATCCCACCTGCGTAGGAGGGGTTAGAGAGTTAATTTTGCTTCTGCCCGCTAAGGAGATGGCACAGGACGCGCTCGCAGTAGCCGCTGCAGAGCGTGCTGAGAAGATACCCCGGGTACCCGAGGGAGGGGACTCCATGGTGATCTCTGCGCCCGAAGAGGGGGGACAGGAAACAGGGGTTGCCCCCTCTCCCACGCCTTGCAGGGGCAAGACGAGGCGAGTGGCAAAAGCGGTCACCTCTAGGGGTGTCCGGCTTCGCAATCGCGTGATTTAAATGCGAGCCTTGTTCTGGAATATTCGTGGTTTCGGCCATGTGGGACGGCGCACCCAACTTAAAGAATACATGCGCAAAGAAGACGTAGATATCATAGGGCTTCAAGAGACGATTAAGGCGGAATTTTGGTACCACGAACTGCTTGCGCTTGATCCTCTGGAGCGCTTCGAGTGGCATCATGTACCTGCTGTAGGGCACTCAGGTGGCATGCTGCTGGGCTTGAGCCAAGGCCTTTACGAGATTATCGACTGGGATGTAGGTTCGTTTTTCATCACGGCACAGTTTCACATCCATGCCTCGCTTCACGAGCTAGTAGTCATCCAAGTCTATGGACCGGCCGCTCACTCTCGTTCGGCAGAGTTCTTGGCGGAGCTCCAGGTCAAAGTCAGCACGGTGACCGCTGCCGCACTCCCGGTTCTGGTGGGTGGAGATTTCAACCTTATCAGATCGGGAGCCGATAAGAACAACAACAACATTAACTGGCATAGGGTGGCTCTGTTTAACTCCGCCATTGCTTCCATAGCCCCAAGGGAGGTGGCCAGGTCAGGCGCGAGATTCACATGGTCTAACAAACAACTTGATCCAGTGCGATCAGTGCTGGACATGGTGTTCATGTCGCCGGAGTGGGAAATGGGCTTCCCTCTTTGTACATTGGCCGCGGAGACGCGCATAGGCTTTGATCATGTACCGCTCGTCTATTCCTCGGGCGAGGGGAGGATACGGTGTAGCTCACGCTTCTTCTTTGAATCAGCCTGGTTTGAAGTGCCGGGCTTCGAGGAGATTTTCAGGGAGAAATGGTGGGCGTGTGTTGATTCGTTAGGTCCCCAGAGGGGCCTGATGGAGTTTTAGAACACGGTTGGGGGTCGGCTCAGGGCTAGCCTCAAGGGATGGGGCGCAAACCTAGGGAGGAGTGACAAAGAGCACCACGCCGCGATCCTAGCGGATATCGCAAGGATTGCTGCGATGGCCGACACTCGGGCCTTTTCGGAACAGGAATGGGCTCATCGCTATGATCTGGAGGGTCAGGTCGAAGCTTAACTTCACGCGGAGGAAGAATACTGGCGCAGACGAAGTGGTCTGAAATGGATACTGAAGGGCGACGCCAATACTAAGTATTTCCAAGCTTATGCTAACAGGCGCCGTCGGAAGTGCTCCATCCTAAGGTTGCAATCAGAGCAGGGGCTTCTGTTGCGACAGGAGGATATCTCTCGACATATTTATGAGTTCTACATCAATTTGATGGGCTCGTGTGAGGCCCAGGGGGCGGGCCTTTGCGCAGACGTTTGGGAGGACTCGTTTCGCGTGTTGGACTATGAGAACGACGCGCTGGGGCTCGCGTTCCTGCCAGAAGAGATTGACGCAGCTCTTCTTGGTATGAAAGTGGACACGGTGCCGGGCCCAGACGGGTGGCCGGTGACCATGTTCAAGCGCTTCTGGCCTCTCCTTAGGGGCCATATTTTCGATATATGCAATGGTTTCATGCGGGGGACCGTTGACATATCGTGCCTCAGTTTTGGCGTCTTAACGCTCATCCCGAAGGTCCAAGGGGCAGACAACATTAGACAATTCCGGCCGATCGCGCTCATTAACATGCCCTTTAAAATTTGTGCAAAAGCGTCCGCCAATAGACTAGGTCCGGTGGCGCACCGCTCGATTAACCGTAGCCAATCTGCTTTCTTTCACGGCCGCAACATTTTAGAGGGTCCGCTTGCCCTTAAAGAGATTATTCATGAACTTAAGCGCACTAAGGAATCAACGGTTTTTTTTAAACTTGATTTTGAAAAATCTTACAACCGTGTGAATTGGGATTTCTTGCGGCAGGTGCTGATCGGTAGAGGTTTTTCCGCGGTTTGGGTTCACCAAACTATGCAATTGGTATCAGGGGGCCAAACTGCAGTTTCGGTGAACGGAGAAATAGGGCATTTCTTCCGGAACAAATGCGGACTCAGGCAGGGGGACCCGTTGTCCCCTCTCCTGTTCAATTTTGTTGTCGATGCTCTGTCCGCGATGCTTCGGAAAGCAATCGCAGCTGGCCATATCCAGGGGTTGGTAGGCCACCTCATTCCAGGGGGGTGACGCATTTACAATATGCAGATGACACGCTGCTTCTGTTTCGCCCAAACCACCACAACATTGCGTCGGTCAAGGCGATTCTTATTTGTTTTGAGATCATGTCGGGGCTCAAAATAAATTTCCACAAACGCGAGGTGCTCACGATGGGGGTTGAGCCGGAGGAGGGTAGGCGCATTGCAGACTTGCTCAACTGTAAGGTGGGCAAATTCCCGCTGACATACCTCGGCCTCCCAGTTGACACCAAAAGGCCTATGATAGAGGATTGGGAACCTCTATGTGCAAAGGTGAGGGGTAGGGTGTGCCCTTGGAGGGGTAAATTCCTTTCAAAAGCGGCCAGGCTTGTTCTCACGGACTCAAGCCTCTCTTCCTTGCCTATGTTTGCTATGGGCCTGTTTTTGCTTGAAGAGGGAGTGCATGCAAAGTTCGACACACCCCGTGCTAAATTCTTTTGGGAAGGTACGAGCCCGAACCGCAAATACCATATGGTTAAATGGGCATGGGTGTGTCGACCCAAGGACTTGGGGGGCCTTGGGATCACCAACTCGAGATTGCTTAACATCGCGATGATGTCTAAGTGGATCTGGAAAATTGTCCAGGGGGGGTCCGGACTGTGGGTTGATATCCTTAGGGCCAAGTACTTCCCGAATGGGAATTTCTTTGAAGGTAGGGCAAGGGGCTCACCTTTTTGGAACGATCTCCAGTCGATCAAGGCAGCCTTTGCCTTGGGGGCTAAATTCTCGATTGGAGATGGGCGATCAACGCGTTTCTGGATAGATCTTTGGATAGGAACCCGCCCCTTGTGGGAGGACTTCCGCGATCTGTACGACATCGCTGTGGATCCAGGCATGTCGGTGGCTGAAGCGCTGCGATCGGCCCCTCCGGAGATTCAGTTCAAGCGTGAACTGCAGGGGCAAGAGCAGGCCAGCCTAGAGAGTCTGCGGCAGCTGATTGCTCGGGTGGAT
Organism: Triticum dicoccoides; assembly: GCF_002162155.2. Taxonomy (NCBI): domain Eukaryota; kingdom Viridiplantae; phylum Streptophyta; class Magnoliopsida; order Poales; family Poaceae; genus Triticum; species Triticum dicoccoides. The sequence goes on along the minus strand of NC_041383.1, from coordinate 488,416,652 downwards.
CTTTCGGACCAACCGGACTCGGTGAGCTGGGCGCTCACCAGCTCTGGGAAGTTCTCTGTCAACTCCCTCTACCGTAAGCTGTGCTGGGGGCTGTCGCAGCTTGTGGTTGCTGGGTTGTGGAAAGCGCGGTTGCCTCTAAAGATCAAATTATTCCTTTGGCAAATGTTCCGCGATAAGTTACCAACCTCCCTGAACGTGGCCAAACGCAATGGCCCGGCCAATGGGCCATGTGCGTTGTGCGGGGACCCAGAGGACGCGAACCATGTTTTCTTTCGGTGCCCCTTAGCGCGGTTTGCGTGGAGCGCAGTGAGGTCTGCGGCTAGGGTCCATTGGGACCCCCGCTCGGCAGCAGAGCTTATTCACATTTTAGACGCGTTGCAAGGCCCAACGAAACGGGTTGTGTGGAGTTGTGTTGGGGCACTTCTCTGGTCCATGTGGCTAACTAGAAATAAACTCACGATTGAGGGGATTTTGCCAACTCATCTGGCTAATATTATCTTCAAATGCAATCTCCTTTTGCAGTAGTGGAGTCCATTGGGGAGGCAAGAGGATGCTGATTTGATCAAGACCGCTCAACAACGAATACTACAAGTGTACACGGCGGCTAGGGAGTCGTGACTACGGTGGTCTCCGTGGTCTTTTTTGCGTGCTTGACGAGCCTGCGCGCTCTGTACAGGCTAAGCTTTGTAATGCGTCAGTAGCTTCTTAATCTTCATCCGAACTCTGTGCGTGGGCTACTGTGGCTTTTGGTGTTGTAAGACTTATTGGTGTCACTCTGCCGTTGGGGCTTTATTAATTTAAAGCCGGACGCATCTGGCGTCTTCGTTCTAAAAAAATATAGACAAAAGTTTGAGAGCCTGCAATGTAAGTGTAAGAGCACTTAACAATAGAACAAAGGGATATATTGTTTGTCATCATGTTAGAAAGGCGAGAGTCCTGTTCAGCAGACTGAGCCTCCTTTGCTATTGTATGTACATCTTCCTTTCATGTCCAGGTCCTTGGCATTGAGTCCTTGTCATGACTAAACTCAAAGAGAGGAGAGGACCGAGGAGATCGAACAGGTGTAGGGGAGACAATGCACAGGTGTAGGCACATCCTCTGCCTACTCTAGCTACGTGGTCGTCTCTAATCGACAGCGACGAGCCGGCGAGGAGGTGGTCGATGACGGGCAAGAGGAGATGGCGGCGGTCGACCCTCGACTTGACGGCGGGCAACTGTAGACACGACGCTCCCTCCTCTGTTCCTCCTTCCCTCCAGTCGTACAACTTCGTGGTCTACAGCAAGGTAGTTGACGATGACAGCACCAGGAGGTGGTCGACGACGATGGTGGCCAGTGGAGGCGGCGCTCGTCCACTCATGGTCAGGGGAGGGGAATGAGTGAGGTTTACTTCTCACGAGAAATCAGGAGGAGATCGGGATGAGTCCGACGACAGTTTTGGCAAAAGAGAGAGAGAGAGCGCGCTTAGGCGACAGAGAGGAGAGGATCATGCGGGAGGAAGAAGAGGAACAAAGGAGGATATTACGGGAGTGAAGGAAGGAGATCTTTTTTCAACAATTTCAATTAGTACCAATTGCCAAACCTCGCTAAGGCTCGATTGATTCATTCAGAACTTGCAACGGACGGAAAGGGCCTTCGACCGATCGGTGGGGCTGTGCCGGGATCGACGAGGGAGTACCAACGAGTACATACGGAGTCCTCCATAGGAGTATTATAAAAAAAGCAAAGATCGATGCATTAGGAATGTTAGGATTTGGAATTAGTTGCCATGAAACTGAATTTTATTGATTGATAACGTGCTATCGATTCCTGCCTATTTGTAGCGTGTCTAGTTAGAAAAATTTAAAAAGGTTGGGAAAGGTTCTTATTATGAGGATAAAAAAACCAACATGAGGAGATATGGTGGTGGGATGTGAGACAAAAATAAACTAGACAAAATATAACCAGATGAATGTGGGACGAAAAAACCCCCGAAATAGAGGCTAACAACTGCCCCATTAAGAGTAGAGATATCTATATATATATTAATAAAAGGGCTATCGCTTATTACTACCGTAATTTGGTGCGTTTTTCGTCTGACGTCTTTGCTGCCATAATTTTCGATCGTCTGATGGCGCGCGGGTGGAGAGCCGGGGAGCGGCAGATCCAATGGCCGGGGTGGGGGGATCCAGCGGTTGGTGGAGCTTGGGGGATCCTGATGGCACTGGCCGCAGGCGGCCGCGGCGGTGTGTCCAAGAGGTCATGGATCTTAGTCGGAAGAGAACCCGATGTCAAAACATGGGATGGCTGCGAGTGACCAGTCCATATACGGCTGGGGAAGTGCCTGCGAGCCGATTGGTTTTTTTCTATAAAAGCCGAGTGGTAGACTAGGGTGCACGCAGGTCTGACCGCGGTACTTTTTCTCGAGGGGATACCGGAACTTTTCCTGTTTTTAATCATGGACCCATAAAAAACTCTGAGTTTATGCGGACGTGTTAGCGTGTACTTGGTTCTTCGAACTAGGGATATGTTGCTTTTTATTTTAGCACAGTACACACGCGCTCGGATCATCATCTTAATATTTACGAAATCATCATAAAGGCATAGCATCTTAAGATTCAAGAAGTCACCATAGACGATTCATAGTCAACGAAAACATCTTCTCCCATTGAATGCGCATCGCCGGAGATCACACTGAGTTTCATGTCATAAGTTTCAAACTAGCGCCCCAAATAATCCTATTATTAATTGATCCATCATTTTTGTCATCATCAAACTTATCCTCTACACGTCCAGCCTGATTAATGATAATTGGCATTTGCTTCGCAGCGAAGCACATCAACCTTTTTTATTCTTTCCATTGCAACGCACGGGCATGTTTTCTAGCTAACTATAATTCAAACATTTTTCAATACATTTCAAATATTTAGTAAAAATAAAGAGTCGAACCCTAAAGCTATCATGCGGCGGTGCCCCGTCGTCCACTTCCTTTGTATTCTACACTGGCGACCATGTCCTTCATTTGCCGTCTCCATGAGCGCCGGCGGGGTTTAAGACCCCTCAAGTGAAAGTGCGGTCTCCGGCAAGGAAAAATAGAACACGATAGACGGACCGGCCATTTGGGACACTACTACTTGCGATAGTGCTGGGATTTCCCCGAAGAAAAAGGGTAATGTCGGACAGTAGCAGAAGATAGTATTTCGCTCAGTTAAAAACCAAGGTTATCGAACCAGTAGGAGATGTTTCACAAACAAGATAAGCGGTACCTGCACACATAGTTGGACCTGGATGCCCATATTTATTCCTACATATTCCACGAAGATCTTTATCGGTTGGACCACAATGGCGGAGATTTAGTTAATCCCGTATACAATTCCCTTTATCCGGCGATATGTTACTTGCCCAAAATTTGATCGTCGGTATCTCCATACCTATTTCAATCTCGTTACGGCAAGTATCTTTACTCGTTCCGCAATACAAGATCATGTGACTAAACTCATTAGTCAAATGAAGCTTCTTATGATGTTATATTACCGAGAGGGCCCAGAGATATCTCTCTGTCACTCGGAGTGACAAATTCCAGTCTCGATTCATGCAACCCAACAGGCACCTTCGAAGATACCTGTAGAGCACCTTTATGATCTCCCAGTTATGAAGTGACGTTTGATAGCACAAAAGTATTCCTCTGGTATCCGTGAGTAGCATGATCTCATGGTCTAAGGAACTGATACTTCACATGAAGAAAGTTGTAGCAAATAACTAAACAATCTGATGCTAAGCTTACGGTTGGGTCTGTCCATCACATCATTCTCCTAATGATGTGATCCCGTTATCAAATGAAAAACTCATGTCTATGGTCAGGAAACCTTAATCTTCTTTGATCAATGAGCTAGTCTAGTAGAGGCTTACTAGGGACACAGTGTGGTTTATGTATTCACACATGTATTTGAGTTTCCAAACAATACAATTCTAGCATGAACAATAAACATTTATTATGAACAGAAAATATGATAATAACCATTTTATTATTGCCTCTAGGGCATATTTCCAACAGAGACGGCTCACCGACCCACGACCATTATTTACTCGAAGAGGCCATTGGAGCTCCTTCACATGGATCTCTTTGGTCCTCCATCTTTTGATAGTCTTGGGGACGAAAGTTTTGCTTGGTGATTGTGGATGATTATTCGAGATACACATGGGTATATTTCTTCAAGACGAAGAGCGGGACCCAACGTCATCGACTTTACAAATGAAGCTCAATGTCAACATGATGCAAATATATTGATGATTAGAAGCAACAATGGCACCGAGTTAAAGAATGACGCCATGGATGCGTTTCTTAGTGATGAGGGGATCAAGTATCAATACTCTGCACCATATACCCCTCAACAAAATGGTGTTGCAGAGAGGAAGAACTGGACATTGATGGTGTGGCAAGGACCATGATGGCAGAACTTAAATCTCCGTACAACTTTCGGGCCGAAGCCATTAACACCGCATGTCATGCATCCAATCGGCTCTACCACCACAAAGGCTTGAATAAGACTCCCAATGGGATACTTCACGATAACAAGCCCAACCTCAAGTACTTCTGGGTGTTCGGTTGTAAGTGCTTCATTCTCAAGAAAGGTGCTCGCTTGTCTAAATTCAAATCTAGAGCTCAAGGGGGCATATTTGTTGGTTATGCTACAAACTCTCATACTTACCGTGTTCTCAACAAGTCCAATGGACTCATTGAGGAGACGTGTAACATGGAGTTTGATGAAATAATGGCTCCCAAGTGGAGCAAATTGGTCTTTGTGATGTAGGTGATGAAATTCCTCCCCGTGCCATAAGAAGAATGGGAGTTGGTCAAGTCCTCCCCTTTGAGGAACCCCTTGTGGCCGAAGGAGAGGGACAATTTTCTACGCAAGTGGAACCATCACCGGCGCTATACCTGTCGGATATCGGGTTCCGGCAAAACCCTTAAGGTTCGAACTCTGGGGTGCGCACGAAGATCTTCTCCCTACCGAAACACGCCCACAACCTCGCCGCGATTCTAAGCTAGCACGATGAATCAACACAAGAGACACAGGGTTTATACTGGTTCGGGCCACCGCTGTGGTGTAATACCCTAATCCAATGTGTGGTGTGGTGGATTGCCTCTTGGGCTGATGATGAACAGTACAAAGGAAGAACAGCCTCACGAGGAGAGGTGTTCTTATGGCGGCGTGGATGAGCTAGGTTCGGATCAGATTTCTCTGGGCTCTAGATGAGATTCCATTCGATCCCTTCTACTGTGGTGGCTAGCCCTATATATATAGGCCCTGGTCCTCTTCCCAAATATTGAACCGGAAGGGAGCCAACAACGGCCATTTTGAAAGGGGACAACTAGTACAAGCTATCCTGACTAAAGGTGGTCTTCGACTGCCAAAGGCACTGGTGGTGACGCTGTCTCGGGCTCCATGGTGACCTCCGTGCTACCGCTCTGCTGGTCTTGGTCTCGTTGCACCGATATGGAAACATTTGCCTGATGCCTCGGTACTCCGCGCCTGCGCTTGCCCCCTTTGCACCAAAGAGGAAACAAGGACACTGCGCAGGCTGGCGCCCGCCTGGCGCCCGCCTGGTCTTGATCGTCATGGCTTGCATCATGAGCACCTCGCGAGGCACCCCTTGCCTTGATTCCTCCGCCTCCATGCGAGCCTGCCTGGTGAGGCCGCCCCTGAGGAGGCCTTGCATCTTCCGCCCCGCGAGGGTCCTGAGTGTTTGTTGATGAAGATGGGCCATAATGGGCCACTTGCTGAGCCATGCTGTAGGCCGCAGGCAGGCAAGTCTGGGGACCCCTGTTCCCAGAATGCCGACAGTAGCCCCGGGGCCCAAGGCGTGCTCGGACTTGGCTTAGCAGCGAAGCCAAAGGGCAAGTGCGGAGCACCGCGGGCCCCAACAGCCTGCGGTCTTGGTCGCCACGTGGCGGTTGATTGGACGTGGGCGTCTCCACTTCCCCACGCTGCCTCATCAACTGCCCGATTTGACGAGTCCCTGCTGCATGCAAAAAGAGTCATCATTACATGTGATCATGGAGGTCAACGGTTGGCCTCGCTTGGGCTATAAGAACGGAGGGGCGTGAGCCCCTGTTGTCCATCTCTGCGACGAGGTTACGAGGCCAGAGATGACGAGGCCTTGGTGCGAGTGGCCACCTCCTGGGTTCCCGCTACCCCTGTACGCCCGGGCCGAGGGACCTGGAGAAAGGGACGACGAGCGACGCCGCCCGCGCCACAGGAGAGGTCAACGAGCCGTGGCGGCACGCGCCGTTGCTCCTGGAGTCCATGGCGTGGACTCCTCTCGCGAGCTCGTGCTTCACGCTGTGATGCCTCCAAGCACCTGGATTTTCTTCCCTCCATTCTTCGCCGTCGAGATGCCGCCGAGGGGGCCTCTCGAGCTTTGGCTCCAGCATGCCGATTGCGGTGCTCCGGCAACCGGAGCGGAGGTTGAAGTCGTCGCTGCGGGCAAGGTCTTCATGACCCGAGGCTAAGGCGAGGTCGCGCGGGTCTGCCGAGCAGGGGGTACCCTCGTGATTCATTTTGAATACGATGGTGCCTCCTTGATGCTCTTCAAGGTCTTCGACACAGAAGGCCGCCTCCTGGAGTGCTGCCCAGAGGAGGCAGTCGGGACATTGACGTGGTAGGGGCTAGGCCTGCCACTCGCTTCCCTGCGGCTCCTCCGACAGCAGCGGCGATGCTTGGGAGTCCAGCGACTCTCCTGAGCTCTTCGTGACTCTGGAGACGAGCGACGACAGCTACGTGCCCCCGAGCTTGCGCCATTCCCGGAGCAAGGCGGCTGCATCAGGCCATCGCTGCAGCTGATCTGGACAGGGTTGGCGCCGGCCTCCCGTGGCCCACTGTTGATGATGTCGTCGGCCATGGAGGCACGTGTAGTTAGGGCTCCTTAGGATTCGCGTCCTTTGTTCCCTACGAGGAATCGAGAAAACACCCCGTGGCGGCATGTAAAGGGTCCGCGATGTATTTTGTTGGTATGACCCTTATTATGAAGCAGTGCGAATGCTTGTCCTATCCCGGCTCGGTTCCCCCTTTCTAACCTCGCGACGACTTGGTGCTCTATGCTGACCGGTCCCGGTCCCCAGGCAGGCTTCAGCCGTCGCTGGAATGCCAGGTCACAATGCCGTGGTCAAGGCCAGGAGGTGAGCGGCCCGAGGTCCAGTAAGAGCCCCTGAGGCGTGATGCTCAGGAGGTCACCTTTAGCGCACAAGCAGCCGCCGAAAGGTGAGAAAGGAAGGAAACATCACCGTCAAAGAGCTGCATTAAGTGGAGATTCTATGACGCATCAATTAGCTATTCCAAGTGCCAAACTTATCTTGAAAACATGGAGTCGTTCCTTCGAGTTACCCCAGACTTGTACGTCAGTAGCTAGGATGTAGCTGGGTTAGGCCCTCGCGAGCTTCCCCTCTCTTCCCAACACTCTCCTTTGTGCTCTACGTCCTCAGGTCCCCACCCTTGAGCGAGCTCAACTGCCGCTGGTATGCTAGGTCGCGATGCCGTGGACAAGGCCAGGGGGTGAGGGCTGGAGAGCTAGTAAGAGCTCCTGAGTTGCGATGCTCAGGAGCCCCCCTTTCAACGCACAAGCGGATCGCGTGGGAGAGAGAGAGAGAGCTCGTGATGCCACCCGCTTTAGACCTCAGGAGGTTCCTGTAAACCAACACGAGAGAAGCACGAGTTTCCATTATGATTGCCGGCCGACCATTGGTTGCTCTGAGAGAGTGGTGAGGTCACTGAGGGCTTGGTGAGGTGATGCTTGCGGGGCTGCCGCAGGCCAGAGCTCAACCACTTAGATTTGTCGACGTTGCAGGGACGGACCCATGCGCAAGCGCCGTGCCAGCGTGAGCGGCTCCAAAGGTAGGTGTCAATCGAGCAGGCGATAATCACAGGCAGGTTAGGCATGAGGGGCAAATCAGCTTAGATAAATGCAAGAGGGATACATGCCACTGGGTCAGGCCCGAGTGGCTTGGGGATGATGCAGCCCGAGGGGCGCCCCTAGCAAGGTAAACTAAAGCATAAGCAAAAGAGATACATGCCGCAGGGACAGACCCATGCGGCCTGGGAATGATGCAACCCTGAGGGCGCTCCCAGCTAAAATGAACTCGGAAGATGTCACCTGGTACCATTGTACAAGGGGTGTTGGAGTAGCTGAAGATGCGTGACGAAGAGGCCGATACTCATGAGCCGCCGGGGCCCTGAGCCTTGGGAGGCTCTGGGGGTCCAGGCGGTTCCTCGAGGACCACCTCCATCTCCGCCAGGACTGCGTGATGCCTTGCCTCCTGAGCTGCCAGAATGCTCCGTAGATGGCGCTGGTGAGTAGCAGCCGCATTCGGCAGGCCAAAAGGCATGCGAACGTAGCTGTGTGGCGGACCTTCGCAACGTCCCACGCGCGAAGGCCAGGGGCGCTCCTGAGATGCGGCTCAGTTGAGCCCTGGGATATCTATGCAGACGTGCAGCCCGCCATCCTCGCCTAGATGGGGAGCTACGGCAGGCAAACGAGGATCGCCGCATATGACTCTTGCTTCCTAAAGCTCCTGACTGGCCTTGGTGATGAACTCCTGAGGGTTGGGCTTTCCATGCCTTGAGACTTCCTGAGGGAAACGTGCCGCAAAGCACGCCTCCAAGTGGTGCCCGAGCGCCTCCCTCGTTATTTTGGCAAAGTCTGAGGCTCTCCAGAAGAGAGCCCCTGAGCCCTGCCCGAGGAGGGCACCGGGCGTGCCTTCCTATGCGATGGAAGGAGGCGCCCCTTGCATGGGCGCCGATCCTGATGCGGCGCCTCCTGAAATGCCAACCTCCTAAGGCCTTGAGCTGGGCGATGTCTTCTTCTTGGGGACTGCCTCAGCAGGGTTCTCGCCCTTGCTGTCCGGGTCCTCGATTGATGCAGCTTGGAAGGCGCGCTCAAGGGAGCACACCGCATCCTTCTCTTCGCAGGGGATTGTGATGATTCAGCCGCTTCCTGGCATCTTGAGGACGTTGTAGCCATGGTGGGTCACCGCCGTGAACTTGGCCAGGGCCGGATACCCAAGGATGGCATTGTATGGCAGGCGGATGTGGGCAACGTCAAAGTCGATGAGCTCGGTGTGGTAGTTGTTGCACTGTCCAAAAGTGACAGGGAGGCGGACCTGTCCTATCGGGGTGGTGGAGCCGTCAGTAACTCCTGAGAAAGGCTTGATAGTTTGAAGTTGATCATATGGTACTTGACGGTTGTTGAACCTCTCAACGGACAGAATGTTGAGTCCTGCGCCTCCATCGATGAGGGTCCTGGTGACTTGCACATTGCTGATGACTGGGGAACAAAGCATCGGGAGGACGCCAACTGTAGCCGCACACTTGAGTTGATCTGCCGAGCTGAAGGTGATGGCGCACTTGGACCACCTGAGCGGGCGCGTGGCCTCGAGCTTGGTAAGGACTGCATTCACCTCGCGAGCAAATTGCTTGAAGATGTGCTGATAGGCTGGGGCCTGGGCACCGCCCAAGATGCAAGCGATAGAACGTGGCTCCTAGAAGCCCCCAGCGCCCTCATCCTGGTGGTGGTCATCGTTCCTTCTTGGTGGTGGCGGCAGAGGAGGAAGGCCTGCATTGCCCTGCGGGTGGTCATCGCGAGGCTGATCCCTCTAGGCTCCTTCGCGAGGTTGGTCCTGCCAGCGATCCTCACGCGGTCGGTCACACCACACCTGGCGAGGGCCTCGGTCATCCCATCATCCTCCGCCTCAGCCTCCTCCTTGGTCGTAGCCCCGGTCGCTGCGCTCGGGGCGTCGACTGAAGTGTCCTTCTCGAACGGCCCTGAGCTCCTGGCATTCATTGGTGTTGTGGGTGTGGAGGTTGTGGTAGGCACAGAATCGGCTGCCCTTGGACGACTCCGGCTGGCCCCTGCCATGCTTCATGTCTGGTTCTACTGCGTGCACGACTGCTCCTTTGCGCTTCACGTCCTTAGCCTTGGCCTTCTTCTCTTCTGGGTCAGCAGATGGAAGCTCGAGGAGGGAGAGGCGTCCTTCCTCAGCTCTTGCGCACTTGGTCGCCAGGTTGAACAACTCCTGAGATGTGCATAGATCCTCGTGGATGGTGAGCTCCTCCTTCATCTTGAGTTCTTGACATCACGGACGCCATTAGAAAACGCTGAGATGATGGCCTTGTCCGTCACCTTGGGGATCTTGAGGCGGCCGCTGTTGAAGCACTGGATGTACTTCTGCAGGGTCTCTCCAGGCTGCTGCTTGATGCGGCACAGGTCACCCACGGCCGGGGGGCGGTCTCCAGTGCCCTGGAAGTTGGAGATGAAGCGGCCACACATCTCGTCCCAAGAGGAGATCGAACCGGGAGGCAGGTTCAGGAGCCAGGTGCGGGCACCATCCTTGAGTGCCATGGGAAACCAGTTCGCCATGACCTTTTCATCTCCATTGGACGCCTCGATGCCTAGCTCGTAGAGCTGCAGGAACTCCGCGGGGTCGGCAGTACCGTCATAGCAAGGAGGCAGGTTCGACTTGAACTTCCCAGGCCAGGCGACGCTACACAGCTCGGTGGTGAAGGCGCGGCAACCTGCTGTGGCCACCAGAGCCCTTTGCAGATGCGGGGCTTGCTCTTGATGGTTCCCGCGCACCGCCGCCAGGGGCAGCGCGGGGTCTTGGCATGTTGGTGTAGGGATGCGGTCTTGTCGTGCTGGTGCAGGGAGCACGTGAGCGCCTTCTTGAGGCCGAGGGATTTCTTGGCAGCTTCTTTCTTGCCGCGCGGGCACCGGGCATGGCGGGTCACGTCCAGGGGTCACGCGCCTTGGAGCCTGGGCGCCTTCTTGGGGGTGGGGGGGAGGTGGCGGAGGCGCTCCCTGAGTCGCATCGCCCATGCATGACGGAGGGCGAGGCAGCGAGAGGGACGACGCGGGAGAGCCCCCCTGCGGCGCTGACGAGCTTGGTGATGCGAGCGAGCCATTCTTCATAGAGGTCATCGATGGGGCGGTAGTGCAGGAGCTCACGTGCCAGGAGCAACGCGTCCTACGCGTTCGTGGGGGCACGACAAGCGTGAGATGACGAACCAGCTGGAGTCAGCGACGGAGTGGCGGTGCGGCCTTCCCGTCGCACCAAGGGGTGCAGCAAAGATGCTTGCTGCTTGTTCCCAACGGGCTGGTGGCGACGTTAGCGGTAGGAGACGAAGAACAACGATGAGGCCCACTGACGGGAGCCGTCTGGGTGACGCGGGCGGCGAGAGCAGCCCGACGCTCGGCGCAGGCTCGGTGAGCGTCTGCCATGTATGCGATGAAGCGATGGGACACAGATTAGCGGAGAAAAGATTTTGGCATACCCCTACCTGGCGCGCCAAATGTCGGGTATAGGGTTCCGGCAAAACCCTTAAGGTTCGAACTCTGGGGTGTGCACGAAGGTCTTCTCCCTACCGAAACACGCCCGCAACCTCGCGGGCGATTCTAAGCTAGCGCGATGAATCAACACCAAGAGACACAGGGTTTATACTGGTTCAGGCCACCGTTGTGGTGTAATACCCTAATCTAGTGTGTGGTGTGGTGGATTGCCTCTTGGGCTGATGATGAACTGTACAGAGGAAGAACAGCCTCGCGAGGAGAGGTGTTCTTCTGGTGGCGTAGATGAGCTAGGTTGTGATCAGATTTCTCTAGGCTCTAGATGAGATTCCATTCAATCCCTTCTACTGTGGTGGCTAGCCCTATTTATAGAGGCCCTGGTCCTCTTCCCAAATATTGAGCGGGAAGGGAGCCAACAACGACCATTTTGAAAGGGGATTTTCCATGTACAAGCCCCCAAGCTGGGTGAGCTGCTATCTTTTACTCTAGTCATTCCCGCATTCTTCATCACAAATATTTACCTTGCTAATTCATAGCAGTAACTGTGAAAAGCTTTGAGGGAGGTCCACAACCCGTCTCCACAACCAGAGGACCCCGACTGGGCCCTCGACCCCGGACTCAAAGAAGATTTGGACGTATTTGTGGAGCTCCTCGACACGACGTTCTATCAGCTAAGCTGTGACGGTTCCTTGGTGGCCATCATAGCTGATTACCCTGGCCTACTCCCTGCATCACATGTAAGTAAAACCGGAGTCCCAACTTCTGAGAAGGATCCCTTCTTTGCGCTTTACCCACCGCACATGTATTGCGTCTTACAGGGAAGGCCATTGGGGCACCGTGCCGAACCTGCGGTGACTCGCCAACAAGGGGCACCGAAGCTGGGTAGGCTTAAAAGGAAGGCGGTCAGGATCGAGATGCCGTCGCAGAGGTATGATTAAAAACCTGCTCCGTGATTATCGTCTTTAATATATAATAATGTCTGTGGTTCCTGGCAGAAAAAACGCTCGCCGAACTGTGTCTGGAGAGCCTGCCGGCCACGCCTCCACCAGCCGGACTCCAAAGCCGGACTCAGGGGCGGAGGCTAACGTGTGGACAACGTCGGATGGTCCTCATACAAAGGATGCGGATAGAATGTCCGCTACGAATTCCGAATTGGAGAGCACCATGAATCACAGGCATCGACGGGCCGTACTCCGCGACCCTAATTTCTTCGAAGAGGCGTTCAATGCCTTCAACTCAGGAGACGCGTACATCCGAGCTGCTCGAGATGGTCTTGCTAGAGCCACGGACCAGTATGTAAAGGATATACGGGTAAGAAAAACTGATAATTATGTATATCAGTAACCCTGAGACTTGAAACAGTTGGCACAACTGATTTAAGGATCATTGTATGCATAGGTTCTTACGGCGAAGAATACCCAGTTGTCTCAAGAGCTGGCGGAGTGCAAAGCCCAGCTACGGGCCGCAGTTGCCGGAATGGAGGAGTCCAAGAAGGCCTCATCTGGTAATACTTGTCTTGATCGAAAAGAATGTAATGACATGTACCAGTTAGTATTCGGCATGCGTGCAAATCTAACAATAGATTCTACAGACAATCCCGGAGGTAATCCAGAGATCGTACTGGGGGATGAGCAACATGCTCAACGACAGTTAGAGGATGGCGAGCGCATGCTTACACGGGTTATTCGAGAGAAAAATGATCTCCAGGATGCCCATACCCGGCTGGAGGTTGAACTAAAAGATGTTCGGGCCCAGCTTGCTGACTCCGTGAAGGAGAATAAGAGGCTTCGATGCGGCCTTTTTAGTAAATGCTCGAATGAACCTTTAGATAGTTTGGCGAAGAAGCGGGCTAACAGAGTTATGTCTGTAGATATGCTGACAGGTCGTCCCGAAGAGGAGATGTCCGGATCCGCAGGCGATCTTCTGCAAGAGCTCTCACAACTGCACGAACAAGTTCGACAGGTGATGCAGGGTATTGCCCAGGCCTTGTGGCCCTCCGCCTCCCTGCCCGGAGGCATGGGGAAGCTTCTAGAGATGCTCAAGAGAGCGCGGCGGTGCTTCCGATTATGGAAGATATCAACCTGCCGACAAGGTGCAAGGGAAGCCTGGGCCATGGTGAGGACGCGGTACACCAAGGTTGACCCGAATCACATGGCCGAGGTCGGACCTGTAGGGTCAGATAGGAAAGAGATCCCCGTTAGTCTGGTATATGACCAGGTAGGATTAGCCATAAAGTATTCCCAACAGGATTGTAGGCTAGACAGCCTGTTGGAGGGAATAGAGGAAGAATTTAGTCAGTCTAAGTGATTGTGTACTTCAAATGACATATTTTGTCCCTAGCCGGATTGTAAATCATTTGTCATGGCGGGCCTTTTCACTTCAGCCTCCGGACCCGATAGTCCGGAGTGTATCCGAATACCCGCTCAGTTATGTAAACCAGGGTACGCGTGGAAACCAGGCGTAGGGGTCATAAGTGCTTGAACAGACAAGTACCCAACTAGCTATGTTATATTACATGGATAGTAAGAAACATCTTCCAGGTAGAATAGTTCCGTTAAGGGTTCCTTTCAATGGGTACACATGCATTAATGTGCATGTACGAACTATGAACAGAAATGCAGTATATGAGACATCTGGGGGTTTATACTATAAGTAGGTAAGAAACATCTTTTGTTCACCGACCGAATATTCCCTTAAGAATGCTAGCTTTCGGCTTCACCCAGTCTGAGGTACACATCCGGCTGACCCGGCAGTAACAATCGCAGAGGTGCTCCCCTTATGCCCTAGCCGAACTAACGGGAACGTAGGGCATAAACACAGGAGCCAAGCAACTCAGCTTGGCCAAAACTTAAGTCATATCGATGCATATAATGGCAAATAAAAGGTACATGTGGAAAAGTGACACATATGTAGTGGGCATGAAGCCTGGAAGATAATTATATTAAGCTTCTGTATAAGAATCCCCCAGGTATATTGAGCACGCATAGCGCGGCAAGAGTGTGTGGTCGAGGCACACTTGAAGCTTTTAAGGCTATAAAAAGGGAAGAAAGAAAGAAAGAGGATATAACTTAAAAAAGAAAGGCGGAGGTAAGGAGATGAACACAGAGTTCGGCACTAGGCGTAGAATCTTCAGAGTCTGGCCTCGTTCCATGGATTCGGCTCGAGTCAATTATCTGATGCATCATGCAGACGATATGCTCCTCCGGTGAGAACTTTATGGATGATGAAGGGACCCTCCCACTTGGGCTTGAGCTTGTCCTTCTTCTTCTCCGGTAGGCGTAGAACGAGTTCGCCAACATTGTAAGTTTTGGCCCGTACTTCTCTGCTTTGATACCTTCGTGCCTATTGCTGATAGAATGCGGAACGGGCCTTTGCGATGTCATGCTCCTCATCTAGGGCATCTAAACTATCATGCCTATCAAGCTCGGCTTCTCTCTCTTCGTACATGCGCACTCAACGTGAGTCATGAATGATATCGCTGGGTAATACCGTGTCTGCGCCGTACACCATAAAAAATGGTGTGTATCCGGTAGTGTGATTCAGCGTGGTCCGCAGCCCCCATAGTACGGAGTCGAGCTCCTCGACCAAGTGCGTATCTGATTCCTTCAAGTATCGCACTAGTCTGGGTTTGATGCCGCTCATAATAAGACCATTTGCTAGTTCGACTTGACCATTTGTTTGGGGGTGATAGACGGAGGCATAATCGAGCTTAATGCCCATGTTGCCGCACCAAGTTTTCACCTCGTCGGCTGTGAAGTTGGAGCCATTATCGATGATGATGCTATGGGGGACACCGTAACGGTGTACGACCCCTGATATGAAATCTACCACTGGTCCGGATTCGACCGTTTTAACTGGTTTGGCACCTATCCATTTGGTGAATTTATCCACCATGACCGACAAGTATTTTTTTCTTATGGCTTCCTCCTTTAAGGGGTCCAACCATGTCTAGCCCCTAGACCACAAAGGGCTAGGTTATGGGGATTGTTTGGAGAGCGGTAGGTGGCATATGGCTTTGATTTGCAAAAAGCTGGCAACCGACGCAAAGTTGGACGAGGTCCTGTGTGTCTGCTTGAGTTGTCGGCTAGTAGAAACCTGTACGGAAGGCCTTGCTTACAAGGGCCCGAGCTGCGGCGTGGTGGCCGCCGATTCCAGCATGAATTTCGGCCAAAAGCTGCCGTCCTTCCTCTTCAGAGATGCACCTTTGGAGTACTCTGGTAGCACTTTTCTTATAAAGCTCTACCTCGTGAATTTTGTAGGCTTTAGAGAGCCGCACAATGCAACGTGCCCTTCCCACACCACGGAAGGCTAAGAAGGGTTCTGTCCACGGGGCGATGACAGCCATAATCACATGGGCCGAAGGTGTTATTTCGATGGCGGAGCCTCCGATTACGTTAGAGTGTTCGAGATCATGGGTTGTGGTCGGATCCGGACTGGTATTGCTGGTCTCCCCTTCCCACACCACGGATGGCTTGAATAGCCTTTCCAAGAAGATATTAGGTGGGACGGGGTCGCGCTTAGCACCGATGGGGGCGAGAATATCCGCTACTTGATTGTTTTCTCGGACCACATGGTGGAATTTGAGCCCCTCGAACAGAGCTGACATTTTGAGGACGGCATTGCGGTAAGCCGCCATTTTTGGGTCCTTGGCGTCAAAGTCTCCATTTATTTGAGATATTGCGAGGTTCGAATCCCCATGCACTTCTAGGCATTGAATGCCCATGGAGACTGCCATCCGAAGACCATGCAATATAGCCTCATATTCGGCTGCATTGTTGGAGTCTGTGTATAATATTTGGAGTACATATTGGATTGTATCTCCGATGGGGATGTTAGGACAATGCCTGCTCCCAGACCAGCCAGCATTTTAGAGCCGTCAAAGTGCATGATCCAATTGGAGTACGCGCTGTACTCTTTAGGGAGTTCGGCTTCTGTCCATTCGGTGATGAAGGAAGCCAGTACTTGCGACTTAATGGCTCGCCATGGTTTGTATATGATGTCGAACGGGAGGAGCTCGATGGCCCACTTAGAAATCCAGCCCGTGGCATCACGGTTATTTATTATATCGTTGAGTGGTACTTCAGAGGCCACCATGATTGAACACTCTTGAAAGTAGTGTTGTAGTTTCCAGGATGCCATGAAGACCGCTAATGCTATCTTTTGATAATGTGGGTACCGTGACTTGCATGGAGTGAGGACAGTGGATACGTAGTATACCGACTTTTGAAGCGGGAACTTATGTTCGTCCGTCTCTCGTTCGACGACGAGCACTACGCTTACAACCTAGTGTATTGCAGCTATATATAACAGCATGGGTTCACCGATATTTGGCGCGGCCAGGATTGGATTGCTGGCCAAGAGGGCCTTTATTTCTTCCAGTTCGGCCGTAGCCGCATCCGTCCACTTGAAGTGTTCGGTGCATCGAAGAAGGCGATAAAGAGGTAGTGCCTTTTCTCCCAATCGGGATATAAAGCGGCTTCGGGCAGCCATACATCCAGTTAATTTCTGGATTTTCTTGAGGTTTGTTCGGGTAGCCAACTGTGATAGAGCTTGAATTTTGGCCGGATTTGCTTCAATTCCTCTATTGGAAACGATGAAGCCTAGGAGCTTTCCGTCGGGAACGCCGAAAACACATTTTTCCGGATTGAACTTGATGTTATATGTTCGAAGATTGTCGAACGTAAGCCTCATGTCGTCTATTAAAGACTCGATGTGTCTGGTTTTGATGACCACGTCGTCCACGTATGCCTCAACTATTTTGTCGATTTGTGTTTCCAGGCATGTCTGAATCATGCGTTGATAGGTTGCACCGGCATTTATGAGCCCGAAAGGCATGGTGTTAAAGCAGAAGGGACCGTATGGAGTTATGAATGCCGTTGCGGCTTGATCGGACTCCGCCATATTGATTTGATGGTATCCGGAGTATGCGTTGAGGAAGCACAATGAGTCGTGTCCTGCGGTAGCCTCGATGATTTGATCGCTGCGGGGGAGGGGGAAGGGATCCTTGGGCCAAGCCTTATTGAGGTCCTTGAAATCGACACATAGGCACCAGGATTTGTCCTTCTTTGGTCCCATCACCAGGTTTGCTAACTAGTCCGGATGTTTTATTTCCCTGATGAATCCGGCCTCGACTAACTTGGCTAGTTCCTCTCCGATGGCTTGTCGCTTAGGTTCTGAAAAACGCCGAAGAGTCTGCTTCACCGGCTTGTATCCCTTCAATATGTTTAGGCTATGCTCGGCCAGCCTGCGTGGGATACCTGGCATGTCTCAAGGATGCCAGACGAAGATGTCCCAGTTCTCGCGTAAGAACTCTCGCAGTGCGGCATCTATTGTGGGGTTCAGCTGTGCCCCGATGGATGTTGTTTTTGTAGAGTCCGTTGGGTGGACCTGGAACTTGACTATTTCATCCGCTGGTTTGAAAGAGGTGGAATTGGGTCATTTGTCGAGTATCACGTCATCCCTATCCACTGTGGAGTGCAGCGTAGTTAGTTCTTCGGCTGCGAGGGCTTCAGATAATGCCTCAACGGCCAATGCGGCGGTTTTATTTTCGGCGCGGAGTGCTACGTCCGGATCACTAGCTAGAGTGATGATTCCATTGGGTCCGAGCATCTTGAGCTTCATGCACTAGTAGAAAAAGGGTCAAACGTGAAGCACATTAGTGCCGGTTTGTATTAGAGCCGGCACAAATGTATACATTAGTGCCGGTTCCAATGGCTAGCCGGGCCACTCTCATTAGTACCGGTTCGTGGCTAACCTTTAGCACCGGTTCGTGCCACGAACCGGTACTAATGAGGGTGGTGGCAGGATGTTGTCAGTCTGGGCCCCCTCCAGCACCTTTAGTACCGGTTCGTGCCACGAACCGGTACTATAGGTCCTCCTGCATATAAACCCTTCGTCCAGCTCGCTCTGTTCTTCCCCCTTTCCCCTCTCCTCTCCTCTCTGTTCTTCCTCTTCCCCTTGAGCTCATCACACATTTTGCCCAAAATTTGTCAAGATTTGAAGGCCCCCATCCATTCAAGTGATCACAAAGGTTAGCAACTTTGTCCTTTCATCTCTCATTGCTAGATTAGCTCTTGCAATGCTTTATATAGTTATTAATTTGTGAGTTTAGTAATTTGGGAGGATATATATATGTGCTAGTATTTGATTTATATGCAATTTGAGGTCAAAATAACACTTAGTTTGCATATGTAGGTGTGGTTTCCTTAGTGCCTTCTAAATCTCCGTCGTAACCACCGTCGATCGCCCGCACCGTCCCGTCGCTAGCACCACCTTGTGGTGAGCCTCTTGTTCATGAAATTTTATATAAAAAATTGATGTTTGTGTGATTTGGATATATAGTTAATCATGTAATAATTATCTTACCCGTATGTTGTTTGTTATACATAGTGCAATGGTTTTGATATCCGTCCCCGTCGGCCCTCGTCCTTGTTATGATTCGGATGTGGTATATTCTCTTTTAAAACTATTTGTTGCATTTCGTGTTTATGACAAATTATGCCCATCAAGTTGACATAGATATTTTTATCTAGGAGGTATGTGAACCGGAAATTCCAACCGACCCTATTGTCGACAGGTTAAATTTAGTTGAAAGAGAAAACGAGTACTTGAAAGAAAAATTGAAAAGAATTGAGGGGGAGAAGATGGAATTGGAGTTGCATGTTGCCGATGTCGTCGATGATCACAAGATCAAGATGGAGAAAATGCGCTTGAAGATTAGAAAGATTAGAAAATATGCCATCGATAGTGAGGCTTGGTACCATTATGCTGTTGGATCAATTGTTACCTTAGTTGCAATCTTGATCGCATTTGTTGTTGCATTTAAATGCTTTAGATAGAGAGTTATTTGTTTGTTGCATTTAAGTGTTGTATGAACTTTATGTATGAACTTGTATTAATTTGGTCTATTCGGTGTTGTGTAATGAAGATGAGTCGGCAATGGATGTATGATGACCGATGCTCTCCCCAGTTCGTTGAGGGCGTGCATACTTTTCTGCTTGCAGCTGAGGCAAACAAGCGGGCGGATGGTTTTATGCCTTGTCCATGTGCTGGCTGTAAGAATGGTCACAATTACTCTACGTCAAGAACCATTCACGTCCACCTGTTTGAGTCCGGTTTCATGCCCCACTATAATGTTTGGACCAAGCACTGAGAAAGAGGGGTTATGATGGAAGACAATGAAGAAGAAGAGGACGACGACAGCTATCCTGGCCATGGGTTCCCTGAATACGATGATACAACAATGGGGGAAGAAGCTGAGACGGTAATGCGGGAAGAAGCTGAGCCGGAAATGCGGGAAGAAGCTGAAGAAGAGGCATTAGATGAGCCCGTTGATGATCTAGGTCGGGCCATTGCCGATGCAAAGAGAAACTGCGCAAGTGATTTGGAGAAGAAGAAGTTGCAGCGCATGTTAGAGGGTCACAAAAAATTGTTGTACCCGAATTGCGTAGGTGACAAGAAAAAGCTGGGCACCATACTGGAATTGCTGCAATGGAAGGGAGAGAATGGTGTATCTGACAAGGGATTTGGAAAGTTGCTGGTAATGATAAAGGATATGCTTCCAAAGGACAACGAATTGCCCGAGAGTACGTACGAAGCAAAGAAGGCTGTCTGCCCTCTAGGGTTAGAGGTGCAGAAGATACATGCATGCCCTAATGATTGCATCCTCTACCGTGGTGAGTACGAGGATTTGAATGCTTGCCCGGTATGTGGTGCATTGCGCTATAAGATCAGCCGCGATGAGCCTGGTGATGTCGAGGGCGAGCGCCCCAGGAAGAAGATTCCTGCCAAGGTGATGTGGTATTCTCCTATAATACCACAGTTGAAACATTTGTTCCAAAACAAAGAGCATGCCAAGGCGATGCGATGGCACAGAGAAGACCGTAAGTAAGACGAAAAGTTGAGAGTACCCGCTGACGGGTCGCAGTGGAGAAAAATCAAAAGAAAGTACGGGAAGGAGTTTGCAGATGACGCAAGGAGCGTATGGTTTGGTCTAAGCGCAGATGGCATTAATCCTTTTGGGGAGCAGAGCAGCAACCATAGCACCTGGCATGTGACTCTATGTTTGTATAACCTTCCTCCTTGGTTGTGCATGAAGTGGAAGTTCATTATGATGCCAGTGCTCATCCAAGGCCCTAAGCAACCCGGCAACGACATTGATGTGTACCTAAGGCCATTAGTTGAAGAACTCTTACAACTGTGGAATGGAACAGGTGTACGTGCGTGGGATGAGCACATGGGGGAAGAATTTGACCTAAAGGCGTTGTTGTTCGTGACCATCAATGATTGGCCTGCTTAACCTTTCAGGACAGACAAACAAGGGATACCGCGGATGCACGCACTATTTGGATGATACCGACAGTATATATTTGAATAGTTGTAAGAAGAATGTGTACCTGGGACATCGTCGATTTCTTCCGAGCAGGCATCCCGTAAGAAAGAAAGGCAAGCATTTCAAAGGTGAGGCGGATCACCGGACGAAGCCTCGCCACTGTACTGGTGCTGATGTACATGATATGGTCAAGGATTTGAAGGTGATATTTGGAAAGGGTCCTGGCGGACAACCTGTTCCGAAGGACGCGGACGGACACGCACCCATGTGGAAGAAGAAATCTATATTTTGGGACCTGCCATATTGGAAAGACCTAGAGGTCCGCTCCGCAATCGACGTGATGCACGTGACGAAGAATCTTTGCGTGACCCTGCTTGGCTTCTTGGGCGTGTATGGGAAGACAAAAGATACACCTGAGGCACGGGAGGACCAGCAACGTATGCACGGAGAAGACGGCATACATCAGGGTCATGCAAGCTATGCTCTTACTAAAGAAGAGAAGGAAATCTTCTTTGAATGCCTGCTCAGTATTAAGGTACCGTCTGGCTTCTCGTCGAATATAAAGGGAATAATAAACATGGCAGAGAAAAAGTTCCAGAACCTAAAGTCTCATGACTGCCACGTGATTATGACGCAACTGCTTCCGGTTGCATTGAGGGGGCTTCTACCGGAAAACGTTCGATTAGCCATGTGAAGCTATGTGCATTTCTCAATGCAATCTCTCAGAAGGTAATCGATCCAGAAATCATACCAAGGTTACAGAATGATTTGGTGCAATGTCTTGTCAGTTTCGAGTTGGTGTTCCCACCATCCTTCTTCAACATCATGACGCA
Source organism: Triticum dicoccoides (assembly GCF_002162155.2). Taxonomy (NCBI): domain Eukaryota; kingdom Viridiplantae; phylum Streptophyta; class Magnoliopsida; order Poales; family Poaceae; genus Triticum; species Triticum dicoccoides. Next base: position 488,395,174 of record NC_041383.1, on the reverse strand, counting down.
CGTCCTAGTTCACCTATGCAAAGAGATTAACGTTTTGGGTCCTGTATTTCTACACAATATGTTCCCCTTTGAGAGGTTCATGGGAGTCTTAAAGAAATATGTTCATAACCGTGCTAGGCCAGAAGGAAGCATCTCCAAGGGCCATCAAAATGAGGAGGTCATTGAGTTTTGTATTGACTTTATTCCTGACCTTAAGCCGATTGGTGTTCCTGAATCGCGGTATAAGGGCAGACTGGATGGAAAAGGCACGCTAGGAGGGGAACAAATAATATGTATGGACGGACATTCTCTCACTGAAGCACACTACACAGTTCTATAGAATTCCACCTTGGTGGCTCCGTATATGGATGAACACAAGAATTTGCTACGCTCCAAACACCCGGAGCGGTCTGATGACTGGATTACACGTGAACAAACCAGGAGTTTCACCAACTGGTTGTAGACACGTACCATGCATGACACCTCTATTGAAGATGACCTGTACTTGCTGTCCCAGTTACCATCTTCGAATATAATGACTTTCAAAGGGTACGAGATAAATGGTAATACATTTTACATGATCGCCCAAGATAATTAGAGCACCAACCAAAACAGTGGTGTCCGCTTTGATGCAGAAACCAAGACGGGAAAGGAAACATATTATGGTTATATACAGGACATATGGGAACTTGACTATCGACGTGGTTTAAAGGTCCCTTTGTTTCGGTGCAAATGGGTCAATATGACACGAGGCGGGGTAACGGAAGACCCGCAGTACGGAATGACAACAGTGGATCTCAACAATCTTGCGTATGCAGACGAACCATTCGTCCTAGCCAATGATGTGGCACAGGTTTTGTATATGAAGGACATGTCTACCAAGCCAAGAAAAAGAAAAGATAAGGAAGCGAATGCATCGTACGATGAGCCAAAGCGGCACATAGTTCTTTCTGGGAAGAGAAACATCGTGGGAGTGGATGACAAGACAGACAAGTCAGAAGATTATGAAAAGTTTGATGAAATTGCTCCATTCACAGTGAATATTGACCCGAGCATCCCGTTAAATGATGAAGATTTTCCATGGTTACGGCGCAAAGGGACACACGCGAAGAAAAAGTTTCACACCCAAAGATCTGGGATGTGATCGGCTTCACTATCATCACTTTCTTCTGTGTTTCACACCCAGGAGGGAATGTCTGTAATAGTTAGGGTAGTTATGTGTTTTGGCATTTGAAACGCGAAGAAATTTTATGTGCAAACAAATTCTTTTCATGCATTTACTAATTTTTTTCCAGCTAAATGACCCTGAAATTGAAAAGCAATTCAAATGAACTCAGAAAAGGTTGAAAGTTGGCATGGTATCATAATTTCATACAAATAGCATGTGCAAGAAAGTAGAGAGGGTTACGGCAAAAACTGGATGCACTTCGTGTACAAAATGGACAATCTCTTTCGAAGTATCAGGGTTTCCGACAAAAACTAAACTGTTACAAAGGCATTTCATTTTTTAAATAACCTAAGCATTACTAAATTGAATATAATGATAAAACACACTAATATTAAACATAAGAAAAAAGAATCACTGAAAAAACTTTTTTCAAAGTTAAGTTATTCACAAACTAGTGATTCACACAAATTTCAAATAATTCAAAATTTAAACTATTCAAATTTGAAATCTACCGGCACTAACAGAAAGCTTGTAATTTTTTGTACCTAAAGCAAAAATATTCACAAAGAAACTCTAAATGCAGCAAAAAAAACAACTCAAAAAAAATAAAGCAAAAAAAATTTAAGAAAAAAAGGCCGCCTACTGGGCCAAAGCGGCCTGCATACGACTAGCGACACAACCTTTCGTTGGGCCAGGATGCAGGCCCGCGAAGGCCCAGTAGGCCCACTAGGCGAAGAGGACAGGTAGGCCCAGTAGGCCTGGTTAGGAGAGGAGCTCGAGAGAGCTACCGCACTGGGGCTTATAAACCAGTGCAGTAGCCCCTCGACTAGCGAGGTGGGACTAAACTTGCCGCACCGCACCTGCGCCAGCGCACCCCCTTTAGTACCGGGTCGTGGCACAAACCGGTACTAAAGGAGGGGCCTTTAGTACCAGTTTGTGCTACCAACCGGTACTAAAGGGGGTCGCTTCCCGCAGTTTGGCCTGGCCAAAAACAGGCCTTTAGTACCGGTTGGTGGCTCCAACCGGTACTAAAGGTGCCCTCTATATATGCTAGAGTGCGAAAATTTCGTTTTCCTTCTCTGTTCATTCCTCTGTTTCCGTCTCCGTCGCCGTCGCCGCCGCCCTCGATCGTCTCCGTCGTCGCTCGTCTCCATCGCCGCCCCCGTCCCCGTCGCCGCCCTCGTCTCCATCGCCGCCCCGGGCCCGTCCCCGTCGCGCCGTCCCTGTCCCCGCCGCGCCGTCCCCGCCGTCGCCGCCCCGACCGTCGCCTCGCCGTCGCCTCGCCGTCGCCTCGCCTCGCCGTCACCGTCGCCCGCTGTGAGCCCTCCCCGAGCCCGCACACACACACACACAAGCATGTTTAATTAGTTTAGATAACTAGTCTTTAATTAGTTTAGATTATTTAGATTATTATTTTGTATGTTTAGTTAATTTAGATAATTAGTGTTTAATTAGTACACACACGCGCGTATTTTGTATGTTTAATTAGTTTAGATTATTTAGATTATTATTTTTTCACTATTATATATGTATGAATGCATGTTAGATGGATATAATTAGTGTTTAATCAGTTAGAAATTAGTGTTATATAGAAATGTTAGAAATTAGTGTTATATAGAAATGTTAGAAATGTTAGAAATTTTAGTGTTATTTAGATTATTTAGATTAGCATAATTAGTGTTATATAGAAATGTTAGAAATTTTAGTTATCAAAATCCAATCATTAAAAAAATGTTACTTTTTGCGGGCATATAGCTAGTATTTGTTCTCGACGATGCCTGGCCCGCATCCTCGCCGTCGACCCGTCCGCGACGACGTCCAGCCGACCCATGTCCGGGACTGGGCTCCGCCGGGCTGGCACTGGGAGGTGCTGCCTGGAGGGGCGCGCCACTTGATGAGGAACCCGGCCCCGGGTCCCGTCGTCGACCCTGATCTCGTTTGGTGGCGTTCGCGTGGGCCAGTTTCTGTGCGGAGGGACCCGGCCCCGCCGGAGGTGGTACGTCGCCGTGTCAGGGAGGAGGACGAGCACGTCCATCGCTACATGGTTGCGTTAGAGGGCGGCAGGTTCTCCAATACGTGGCAGTTTCTTCGGGGATCTCACTTCAACTATGATCATGTGAGGGTTCCTTCTCTTTGGGTGTCCACCGCCCGCGCCGGAGGAACCGCGAGTGTCCTAGATTCTTCTGTAGTATTCGATCTTTATTAGCTAATAGCCAGTGATGTACTATTCAATATTATATATTATTCGAGACGATGTATTCGAGATTATATCTATTATTCTAGACGATGTATTCGAGATTATATCTATTATTCGATACGATGTCATTTGAATACTAAATTGTTTTATACTTCTTTTGGATTAGTTAAACAAAAGCTATGGCAGACAATACCGACAGAGAGGGAGAACAGATCATGTTCGATATGATACACGGTCCAGATGATAATCAGAATGAAGAAGATTATGACGGCTCCGAATTTCTAAACAACACCGGAGAGGGTTATATGATATTCGATCGCGACGACCAAATTGATGAAGTCATGAACTACGATTATGACGATGACAAAGAACATGTTGATCCTGAAACAACAAAGACCAGCGAGGTATATATATTTATATAAGCAGGCATCTGGTGATCATCACATGTTTTAAATGACTTGAAGATATATTAACGAATCGATCTTTGTTCTTTCAGCCATCCGGATCGAGCAAATCTTCAGGCAAAATAACGAAACGAGGCCCAAACAAAAAGTTGAAGCCGGGCGTAAAGTACAGTATCGAGGCATGCAGCCCTACTGGCAAACTATTAGCGCCTAAGAAGATTGCGGACAAGTTCGTTCGTCAGTGCGGAGTTCTTGTGAAGGACCAACTCCCAATCTCCCTTCAAGAATGGAGAGAGCCAGCAAAAGACAAAAGACAAAAAGGCAAAGAGGACGCTGCTCCACGTCCAGATGTTACTTTTGTCGACAAGAATCAAAAAGATCTGCTTTGGGATACTCTCATGGAACATTTCACCCTACCAGATCATTTCACAGAAGCAGATCTGCAGAAAGTCAAGGAGGCTGCTCTTAGGATGATGGCGATTGCATTCAAGAACCACAAGAATCGTGAATGGAAGAAGTACGTCAAGGGAGGAAGGAAGACTCCAGTATTCAAGGTAACACTAGAGAACCAACGTGATCATTGGGACGATTTCGTGAAATTCAAGGATTCGGAATTAGCTAAGGAACGGTCGAGAATAAACAAGAAGAATGCCGAAAAAAGGATAAGTTCCATAAGCTCGGGCCAGGTGGCTATGCGGTGGCAATGCCTAAGTGGGATAAGTCTGAGAAAGAGATGGAGGATGCAGGTGTCACTCCGGCTACGAAGAGCTGGCCCCCCAGGGTCAGGACTTGGTTCTATGCGCATGGGGGGAGTTGGACCCGGAGACAGGCAATGTTTCGACGAGGGCAAGTCTGAAGGGAGCCGACGATGCGATACTTTTTTGCAATAGAAGAGGCACGATCAGGGGTGTTCCAGCCCAACAGAGAGAACGACGAGCTTACGCGTGCCCTGGGAAATCCTGAACACCTGGGAAGAACACGAGGCAAGGGCGCTATTCCGTGGTATGAGGGGTTTTCAGAATGGAACACCGACTAAAGAACCCGTGCAAGAAAGAAGATTGCGGAGGAGAAGAAGAGGAAGATGGAGGAGGAGCAGAGGAAGCGGGACTATGAACGCCTTCAAGGCCTAGAAGCAAGTCAAGCGGAATTGGCAGTCAAATTCCAGTGGCAGCAGGAGCAGATCGACTCACTTACCCATCAAAGGGGGTCTCAGCAGCTGCAGCAGCTAGCGGATGATCCAGCATTGGATAGCACTGGCCCATCCATGCCGAGAAGCAGCGTGGGTTCCGTCCCGGATGATGCAATGCTGGGTAGATACCCCGTGGATGACATCACAGAGAACACTAACTGTGAGCTACACGTCAAAATGAAGAACATATCCATGAAGGTGGCGGACGGCTTTGCTTTTACAAATCCCCCCGAGGCAACCTTCCATTGCAACCCGATTCCAGCGGGCTATGCTCATTTCTTGGTTGATGAGGTGGTGGACCCACCATATTCGAAGCTACAGCTTGACATTGCTGGAGGTGACGGCGAGCGCTTTCTCGGAGAGGCCAAACATCGTATCATCCTATGAAAAAAGGATTGCATCGTCTTTCGAAGGCCACCGACACCGCGTCAGCCGAGTCCTCGTCGAAGTCCGCCACCGAGTTAGCAGACTCCCGCTCCTGCAAGTCCACCAAGTCCGGCAAAGTGTCAGGCCACTCCTCCTCCTCCAAGTCCGGCAAAGTGTCAGGACAATCCTCCTCCTCCAAGTCCGCCACAGCGTCAGACATCCACTCCTCCTCCAAGTCCGGCACAACCTCAGGCCACTCCTCCTCGTCCAACTCAGCCCCGTCAGTCGTCTCCGCCGCCTCAGCAATCGCAGAAGAGACACCCCGCAGCTATGGTGCGTAGCGGTACGAGTCGAGGTAGTACAGGAAGTACAGGCTGAGGCAAGCGATATAAATATGGTCCAAGCCTCAAGCCTCTTCCGCAGAGGTCTTATGACAGGTCCGAGGAGGAAATCACAGCCATATCCAAGGCCGAGGTGGAAGCCCATTTTGCACCGAAACCGCCACCGCCGCCAAGGGAGAAAGTGCCTGAGGAAACGATTGACTACTTCATGCGTATGGCTCAACCACCAGCTCCCAAGCCTGTTGACATAGACTATGAGCGCCACATCAGGAAGTTAAATCAAGCACGTCTACAAAGGGAGGCGAGCACGTCTACATCGGGATCGAGCAAACAAGAAGCAGCTACCAAAAAATGCGGGAAAACCATTCCCCAGCTGGGAGAACAGGCGGCACAATCGATCCCCTCGCTTGTTGTGCCAACAACAGGTGACAGTACGCACGCCCAATATTATTGTGGGCAAACAGTGCACGTTCCCGAGGTGGGCAATGTGGTAATAACGGAGGAGCATATAATGCAGGCTGAAGTTCTCAACATCACTGTTGGACAACTCCTCGAGATCGAGCCCATGCCTTTGCTTAGAGAGGATGAAATAAAACGGAAATATGTCCGGGGCCAACCTTTGGTCGCGCCAGACAAGGTCAAGAACCTCCCAACGAGAATGTATGAATTGCATCAATGATACATGAACATTACCAAGATTTCAGATCGATTGTCCCTCATGGTGAATGTCAAGCAGGACCATTACTTCCATGAGAAAGTTGTGTCCGTTGAGTATTTAGAACTGTTTCAGTTATACAATCAAGACGCACTCGACAAATCTATCGTCAGTTGCTATTGTCTGTAAGTGATTTCTTTCTATAATTTAAGTCTCAAGCTAGCTGTAGTGATCCTTTTGATCAATCATTACCTGTAATTATCCTCACTATATTCTTTTCTGTGGTATTATGCAGGATGAAGATATATGAAATGAGAAAAGGTGGACGCTTTGGCATTGGGTTCATTGACCCAAACACCGTTAATGAATACACATGGAAGATAAATCAACGTCAGCAAAAGAACGTAGAGGACAGCATGCTAGAGTTCTTGAAGCGCCTCAAATACAATGAAGATATACTACTTCCTTACAACTTCCAGTGAGTCACACTGTCTTGTACTACAAATTCTCTGTTTTTGCCTACTAGCTAGCTACATGTTTTTGCTTCCATATGCCGCTTAATTAAGACATGAAAACGTGTGTGCATGCAGATTTCACTGGGTCTTGTGTATCATTAAAGTTGATGCCGGAACAGTTGAAGTACTGGACTCACTAATCTCAGAAAAAACTGACTATAACATCTTGTATGGGATAGTCAACAGGTAATTTCAATCATTATTAACTATATATCTCGGCCTATTTAGTTCGTCATTTCATGATATGAACTATTTAATAACCCCTTTATTCATTTTCTTTGTCGGCGGGCAGGGCTTGGGCAAGGTTCATCGCCGTCACGCCCGGCGAATGGAAACAAAAGCTTCAATGGTTTTGACACAAGGTAAGCAATTAAGTAGTACTAGCTAGCTAGCTAGCTACCATCTCTTTAATTATCATGCTTGATTAATTTTTATCTAATCAAATTCCATTCTCGTAAAGGCCCTGAAGCAGGCGCAGGGGACTGATCTGTGTGCATTCTGCGTTTGCGAGAACATTCGCATGATGGCGTCCGAAAGGAGTAGATCTCAAAGACAGGAATGGGTACGCTTGTCAGAACACTATTCACAATTTTTACACCATTATCGATATCTAGTCACACAACTAATACACATGCATATTGATCTCCTTCTTAACAGTTCAAAGAGGTGCGGGAGAAGCTCATAGAAACGGAGCGCGTAGAAGCACTTCAAGAGGAAATAGCGGGATTTTTGCTCGACCAGGTCATAAATCCGAAGGGAGAATTCTATTACCCGCTACCGCCCCCATGAAAACCACTTCCAATTGTCATCGTGCTCCGAAGGCACCAATTAGGCTAATGCCACTGGCTCCGAAGGCAACATGCATATGTAGGAGAAATTGTATATAGCTATGCATGTGTGTATGTGTGAATTAATTCATATGGTGGTTTGTGAGACATTG